>NW_020837954.1:25544254-25839111 GCF_003676395.1 Aethalodelphis obliquidens | reverse complement strand
TATATATATATATATATATATATATATATGAAGAGATTTATTACAGAAATTGGCTCACATGGTTATGAAGGCCACAGAGGCCGGCAATCTGCTGTCTGCAGGCTGGCCAAACAGGAAAGCCAGTGATAAAATTCAGTCCGAGTCCAAAGCCCCAAAAACCAGAAGCTCTGGTGTCCAAGGGTAAGAGGAGAGTGAATCTACCCTTTCTCAGCCTTTCTGTTCTATGTGGGCCCTCAACGTATTTGATGTTGTCCATCCACATTGGTGAGGGTGGATCTTCTTTATTCAGTCTACTGATTCAAATGCTAATCTCTTCCAGAAATACCCTCACAGATGCACCCAAAAATAATGTTTACCAGGATCTGGGCAACCCTTAGCTCAGTCAGGTTGACACAAAATTACTCATCACAGCAGGGAAAGTTTGCTAAATTTGCTGGTGCATGTTTCATGTCACCAGCATTACTCTGGAAAAGCTGTAAAGTTGAACATGAACAAAAGCTCCCCATTCAGGTCCTCTTTGAACATGTCCGAATGGATTTCATACAAGTACACACTGCTATGGGTTTTAAATATGCCCTGGTCATTATCTGCTTATTCTCAGGATAGACTCGTCTTTCCTTGCCAGAAAGCTCTGGCTCTACAGTAGGAGAGAAACTACCATATTTCATGCCCCAACCTGGGGAATTCAAATCTAGCTCTCTAGTGTCAGGGGCAGCAATTTTTCTGGAACTGTTATTAAAGAGCTTTAATTAGTGGTAGGTAAAGCCCTACCATTTAATCAGAAAGTTTGTACAGGCAAAGCTTGGAGATACATCAGGTTCAGTTCCAGACCACTGCAATAATGAATATTGCAATAAAGCGAGTCACACAAAATTTTCAGTTTCCCAGTGCATACAAAAGTTATATTTACATTATATTTTAGTCTAGTAAATACGCAACAGTATTATATCTAAAGAAAAACCGTGGACATTCCTTAATTTAAAAATATTGGGGACTTCCCTGGTGGTGCAGTGGTTAAGAGTCCGCCTGCCAATGCAGGGGACACGGTTCGAGCCCTGGTCTGGGAAGATCCCACGTGCTGCAGAGCAACTAAACCCATGCGCCACAACTACCGAGCCTGCGCTCTAGAGCCCACGCTCCACAACAAGAGAAGCCACCACAATGACAAGCCTGCACACCGCAATGAAGAGTAGCCCCTGCTGTCTGCAACTAAGGAAAGCCCGCGTGCAGCAACGAAGACCCAACGCAGCCAATAAATAAATAAATATATTTATTTTAAAAAATATGTTTTATTGCTAAAAAATGATAACCATCACCTGAGCCTTCAGTGAGTCATAATCTTTCTGCTGGTGAAGGGTCTGGCCTCCATGTAGACAGCTGCTGACTGATCAGGGTGGTGGTTACTGAAGACTGGGGTGGCTGTGCTTTTTCTTAAAATAAGACAGAGATGAAGTTTGCCACATCGACTGACTCTTCCTTTCACGAACGAGTTCTCTATAGCATGTAAAGCTGTTGATATAACCATTTTACCCACAGTAGAACATTTTTCAAAATTGGAGTTAATCCTCTCAAACCCTGCCACTGCTTTATTAAGTTCATGTACTATTCTAAATCCTTTGTTGTCATTTCAACAATCTTCACAGCATCTTCAAGAGAAGTAACTCCCTCTCAGGGAACCACTTTCTTTGCTCATCCATAAGCAACTCCTTATCCATTCAAGTTTTATCATGAGATTGCAGCAATTCAGCCACACCTTCAGGCTCCACTTCTAATTCTAGTCCTCTTGCAATTTCCACCACATCTGCAGTCACTTCCTCCACTGAAGTCTTGAACCCCTCAAATTCATCCATGAGGGTTGATATTTTGACCTCTTCCTGTGAATCACATATGCACTTAATGGCATCTAGAATGATGAATCCTTTCCAGAAGATTTTCAATTTACTTTGTCCAGATCCATGAGAGAAATTACTATCCATGGTAGCTTTAGCCTTAAGAAATGTATTTCTTAAATAGTGAGACTTGAAAGTCGAAATGACTCCTTGATCCATGGGCTACAGAATGGATGTTACCAGGCATGAAAACAACATAAATCTTATTGTATAATTCCAACAGAGCTCCTAGGTGACCAGATGCATTGTCAATAAGCAGTGATATTTTGAAAGGAATTTTCTTCCTAATAGTCGTTCTCAGCAGTAGGCTTAAAATATTCAGTAAGCCACGTTGTAAACAGATGTGCTGTCATCCAGGCTTTGTTGTTGCACTTACAGAGCACAAGCAGAGTCAACTTAGCATAATTCTTAAGGGGCCTCAGGTTTTTGGAATGGCAAATGAGCACTGGCTTCAACTTAAAGTCCCCAGTTGCATTAGCCCCTAACAAGAATCAGCCTGTCCTTTGAAGCTTTGAAACCAGGCATGACTTTTCCTCTCTAGCTATGAAAATCCTAGATGGCATCTTCTAATATAAGCCTGTTTAGTCTACATTGAAGATCTGTTGTTTAGTGTAGCCATCTGTATTAATGGTCTTAGCTAGATCTTCTGGATAAACTCGCTGCAGCTTCTACATTAGCACTTGCTGCTTCTCCTTGAACTTTTATGTTATGGAGACGGCTTCTTTCCTTAAACCTTATGGACCAACCTCTGATAGCTTCAAACTTTCTTCTGCAGCTTCCTCACCTCTCTCAGCCTTCACAGAATGGAAGAGAGTTAGGGCCTTGCTCTGGATTAGGCTTTGGCTTAAGGGAACGTTGTGGCTGTTTTGATTTTCAATCCAGACCACTCAAACTTTCTGCATATCAGCAAATAAGGCTGTTTTGCTTTCTTAACATTCATGTAGCACTTTTAATTTCCTTTAAGAACTTTTCCTTTTCCTTCACAACTTGGCTAACTGACACAAGAGGCTTAGCTTTCAGCCTGTCTTGGCCTTCGACATGTCTTCCTCACTAAGCTTACTCATTTCTAGCTTTTGATTTGAAGTGAGAGACATGCAACTCTTTCTCTCACTGAAACACTTAGAAGCCATTGCAGGGTTATTAATTGGCCTAATTTCAATATTGCTGTTTCTAAGGAGATAGGGAGGCCCAAGGAGAAGGAGATGGGGGTGAACAGCTGGTCAATGGAGCAGTCAGAACACACACAATTTATCAATTAAGGTTGCAATCTTATCGGGGCACAGTTTGTGGCACCCCTAAACAATTACAATAGTAATATCAAAGATCACTGATCACCATAACAAATATAATAATGAAAAACTTTGAAACATTGCAAGAATTACCAAAATGTGACTCAGACACAAAGTGAGCAAATGTTGTTGGAAAAATGGTGCCGATTTACCTGCTCGACACAGGGCTGCCACAAATCTTCAATTTGTAAAAAATATAGTATTTGCAAAGAGCAATAAAACAAAGCACCATAAAATGGGGTATGCCTGTATCCATATCGCCTCCAATTTCTAGGAAAAGTAGAAAGAGCAAATGGAATTCTGAAACTCAGTTTAGCAAAGCTCTCAGTCTCTCAAAGTTCTATGGTCTAAGATCTTCTCATTGGCTTTAATGACTCCTCTGGGCTTCATCAGCTCTTGGCTTATGATTAAGTAACACGCCTGTCCAGACATCTAGGAATATTTCATCGGATCCTAGACTCCACACACTACTAGCAAGTAGACATGACTAAATATTGCAAGGAGCTCATGCAATACACCCAGCCTTGTCATCAACAGGTATGAGCAGCCTTTCCTCAAAATCCTCCTAAACCTTGCACAACCTAAAACCAAAGATTTAGTCTTCAGGGACAGACAATTTACTCATGAACTGGTTAAAGCATGCAATCGAACTAACTGCTGGAATTGTACACATTTTCCTTTGGGAGGAGCACCCGGCTTTCCTTGGTTCTACTTCCTTATAATGATATCAGATGATTTTCTGGGTAACTGACAACTGTTTTATTAGGTGACTTTTTGGATGGCAAACACAAGTATAGCCAGAAATCTAACATCCCCTGTCATCATAGATCTAGATGATGATCATCTAGGTGAAAAACAAATACTCTTCTTTCCACCAAAACTAATACTTGGGACCTTCTGTGGGAGCTAGCTTTCACAGACACACAGCTTGGGAGAGAACTAGGGAATAGATGGTGCATATTTGGAAGCTGTCTCACTTTATCCAGTTTTAGAGGTAAAACACACTATTTCTTTCACTTTAGATCTGCCTAATTAATGGTCTTGACACTTCATCACCTGGAGCCAGACTACTCTTAAGTGGCCCCCAAAGCATAAAAAACTATTCGACAACCCATAGGGGTATTTTGACCAAAAATAGGTGACTGAGTGGCACCAATGACCAGATTTGTAACACAAAATTGAATATGTAACACAATTACATCTTTTTTTTTTTTTTTTGACTGCCCCTCGCGGCATGCAGGATCTTAGTTCCCTGACCAGGGATCGAACCTGTGCCCCCGGCAGTGGAAGCATGGATTCTTCACCACTGGACTGCCAGGGAAGTCCCCTATATCTTAAACACAAAAGCCCACCATCTACTACCTGCAAAATGGACAGGGGGTAGTTACCTTGAAAGAGGGATACCTGCCCTCAGGATAGTCTGACACGCTATGATTCAGAGAAACGCAGACAAAGGGGAGCTAGACAAAGCCACCAAGGCTATAACGTTTCACCAAGGAACTCCTCATCCAAGAGGTTCAGGAAATTAAATGGAATAAGAGCCCATTAGATATAATATTGGTGTCTTGAGGGGGATCACGTGCTGTTTTAGGCAGGTAGGGGGAAATGGTGAGCTTATATCCTTCCAAACTTCTAGGACATCTTTATTACTACTAAAGAGATCTAGTAAACTAACAAAGGAATTACAAAATTGGATAATTTGGCTAATAATCCCATATTTGGTACTGCAGGCTCATTACACTGGAAATGAAATCTGTTCATCCAGTTTAATTTGGGCACTCTTGGCTCAGGCATTAGAACTCTATACACTTTGGTCATAACCCTTCCCTTGCTATTTGTTATACAGGGGCTCAGATGGGTGACTACAAGTTTTATAGCCACCATGCAACTGTCATCCCACCACATGATTAAAAAAATGATCCAGTAAAAGAACAGAAAAATCTAACACTTATGGATGTTGAAACAACCATCTAGGAAACCGGATACATGATAATGATGCTACAAAGAGCAGTGAAGCTCTGCAGTCAAGATCGTGAGATCACATCCCCAGCTGTGAATCCTTCAGCTCAGGCCAAAGAATGGCAATAAGGGGGCCATACTGATAACTGAACCCATCTGCACCCACACAGCTTACTATTAACAACTTTATTATTCGACTGTCTTCATTCACATGGCATTTATATTCTAGGAAACTTGCCCAGGAAGCTGAAGTTGCAAATAGCTTCATTGTTCAAGAACTTCTTCAATGTCATTTATCTGAACGCTAGACTATTCAATTGACCTTCAGCCAAGTTTATACTCCCTTCTCAGAATAATAGATGGCATTGAATGACTGTTTACTTTTCAAAATTTGCTTTAAAACCCTAGTCCTTAATATGTCCCATCATAAACAAGCCCTCAAATCAAACAATCATCTTAAACCAGATCCCAAAAGAACTCAATAACCTGCCTCTATCCAAGACACTACTAAGACTGTCAATGTAGTGACTGTCCTTACCATATATAGTAAGCAATAAACTCAGCTTTAGTTTATCAATAGGATGATTTTGGTGTATTTTCAGGAAGCTAGCATTCGACAAGAGCAGAAAGCTTAAATTATAAGGTACCATACAAAAAGTCCCATACAAGATTAGGGTAGTATGGTATAGGAAAAGTTACTACACTAATATTCCCCCAAAAGTGTATTTTAAGGAATACTAATGCCTTGGGGTGTTTAGAGTGTGTTAGTTTTAAAAGGGCTTCTATATTCAGATAAATCTGGGAAATATCAGGTTGAACAAAGGTCTTGTTGGTACAGGGACTGATGTATTATGAGCATCCAGGAGGAACAACATACACAGGCTTTCCCAAACTCATTTCACCATGAAGATCTTCTTCATGAAACATTTTGTGAGACTAATGTTCTACAGAAGATAATCTGAGAAACATTTAACTCTATACTAAAGTCAGCAATCCTAGGTTCGAGTCTTAATTGCAGCACTTACTAGTTGTGTAATCTCAAGCGGGTCTCTTGGCCTCTCAGAGTTTCAATTTCCTTATCTGTAAAAATAATAATAATAATAATAATATCTACCCCAAAATCAAGGTATCTATGAGAGCCAAATGAAATAAAGCTTGTGAAAGCCCTTGGTAAACTCTAAAGCAATACACACAAGTAAAGTGTTTTTAACAATACCTCACATTAGAGATAATGTAAATCAATGGGGATCATGAGACAGAGTATAGAAAATATTGTAATAAAATTTGTATTGCACAAAGTCTGATAACTGGCACCATTGGAACTTTCTTTGGTGGTCTGCCTCAAGGTCAGTGGTAAACACTGCAGAATGAATACATTCAGCAAACAGTAAGCTGTCATAGTGCCAAGACATGAATGTGATCCACATGAACTTAACTTGGGCACTTCTCTTCTTACTATAAGTTTTATAATGATGCTTCACGTAAAAAAAAAAAAAAAAAAAAAAAAAGGGCTACAGAACCTCAGTGTACCTAACTGGTCTTTCTGTTCCTTAGTACCAAGCATCAGATTCAATCTCATCTCCCTATATGAAGAGGCAGAAATGTTATTAATGCAACTAAATTTGAAAGATAATCATTCACCTTGCTGATTCTGTCTTTCCAACACAGACACAGAGAGAAATGAGACTACAGGCCTAAATGGTACAGTAATAGTCACCTGATAGATCTATAAGCCAACAGCCCTTTTTGATAAAAGATTTGGGTTCCATTTAACAACACGAACAGCACATTTTAGTTTGCAGTGGTATAACATGGCATGGCTTCCACTAACCCCACTCAGAGAAAACTTTGTGAAGTAGAAAGAAATGAGTTAATGTAAGGACACCTGAATCCTCACTTTCTACTGCCTTTTATGAGCTGTCTAGTGAAGAAACTTCAGTTTACTCATCTCAGACTAGATGAGTTGTTCTCAGAGTTCAAAATTTTGTGTCCCAATAAAATTCTCCAAATTTAGGATACTCACAAGAGATTGTCAACTCTAAACTTTGGGTTTTTTTTAATTTAGCATTTTTAATTTTAAAAACATTAAGAAGTAGAAGAATATATCAGAATAAAAGATGGTCCTTTAATTTAATGAAAAAACATACTCACCACATTGTCCTGTCCTTGTGTACTATAATTTCTCTATAAGCTCATATGCAAGAGGGAGAATAAGTAACATCGTTCTGTACAATTTGTGTATCCTTGGATTAAAGCTTGCGGCCATTGCACAATCTGAATTCATACATAAACACCGAACATAACAAAAGAATTTTTACATGCTGTATCTAATTGCAAGTTATCGAGTCGTTTGGCTTCTCCAGCAATGATGTGTCAAAGCATCCATTGACAAGGCGCTCAAAAACCATATCAAGGGCTTCCCTGGTGGCGCAGTGGTTGAGAGTCCGCCTGCCGATGCAGGGTACGCGGGTTCGTGCCCCGGTGCGGGAGGATCCTACATGCCGCGGAGCGGCTAGGCCCGTGAGCCATGGTTGCTGAGCCTGCACATCCGGAGCCTGTGCTCCACAATGCGAGAGGCCACAACAGTGAGAGGCCCGCGTACCGCAAAAAAAAAAAAAGAAAAAAAATCATATCAAAAAAAGTAATCAGGGCTTCCGGGAAGATGGAGGAAGAGTGAGACGCGGAGATCATTTTCCTCCCCACAGATACACCAGAAATACGTCTACACGTGGAACGACTCCTACAGAACACCTACTGAACGCTGGCAGAAGACTTCAGACCTCCCAAAAGGCAAGAACCCCCCCCCCCGCCCCCCCCGCTCCACGTACCTGGGTAGGGCAAAAGAAAAAAGAAAAAACAGAGACAAAAGAATAGGGACGGGACCTGCACCAGTGGGAGGGAGCTGTGAAGGAGGTAAGATTTCCACACACTAGAAGCCCCTTTGCGGGCGGAGACTGCGGGTGGCGGAGGGGGAAAGCTTTGGAGCCGCGGGGGAGAGCACAGCAACAGGGGTGTGGAGGGCAAAGCGGAGAGATTCCCGCACAGAGGATCAGGGCCGACCGGCACTCACCAGCCCGAGAGGCTTGTCTGCTCACCCGCCAGGGCGGGCGGGGCTGGGAGTTGAGGCCCGGGCTTCGGTCGGAGTGCCGGGAGAGGACTGGGGTTGTCGGCCTGAACACAGCCTGCAGGGGGTTAGTGCTCCACGGCTAGCGAGGAGGGAGTCCGGGGAAAAGTCTGGACCTGCCGAAGAGGCAAGAGACTTTTTCTTACCTCTTTGTTTCCTGGTGCGCGAGGAGAGGGGATTAAGAGCGCTGCTTAAAGGCGCTCCAGAGATGGGCGCGAGCCGCGGCTAAAAGCGCGGACCCCAGAGACGGGCATGAGACGCTAATGCTGCTGCTGCCGCCGCCACCAAGAAGCCTGTGTGCGAGCACAGGTCACTATCCACACCCCCTCTTCCGGGGAGCCTGTGCTGCCTGCCCCTGCCAGGGTCCCGAGATCCAGGGACAACTACCCTGGGAGAACGCACGGCGCGCCTCAGGCTGGTGCAACGTCACGGTGGCCTCGGCCGCCGCAGGCCCGCCCCGCACTCCAAGCCCCTCCCCCCCCCTCCCCGCGCCTGAGTGAGCCAGAGCCCGCGAATCAGCGGCTCCTTTAACCCCATCCTGTCTGAGCGAGGCCAAATCCAAACCTGAGGCCCTGGGAGCTGTGAGAACAAAGAAGAGAAAAGGAAATCTCTCCCAGCAGCCTCAGAAGCAGCGGATTAAAGCTCCACAATCAACTTGATGTACCCTGCATCTGTAGAATACATGAATAGACAATGAATCATCCCAAATTAAGGAGGTGGACTTTGGGAGCAAGATTTATTTTTTCCCCTTTTCCTCTTTTTGTGAGTGTGTCTGTGTATGCTTCTGTGTAAGATTTTGTCTCTATAGCTTTGCTTCCACCATTTGTCCTAGGGTTCTATACGGCCGTTTTTTTTTTGTTTGTTTCTTTTTTTCTCTCTTAATAATTATTTTTTTATTTTAATAACTTTATTATATTTTATCTTACTTTCTTTTATTTTACTTTATCTTTTCTTTTTTTCCTTCCTTCCCTCCTTCCTTCCTTGCTCCCTCCCGCCCTCCCTCCTTTCTTTCTACTTCTACTAATTCTTTCTTTCTACTTTTTCTCCCTTTTATTCTGAGCCCTGTGGATGAAAGGCTCTTGGTGCTCCAGCCAGGAGTCAGTGCTGTGCCTCTGAGGTGGGAGAGCCAACTTCAGGACACTGGTCCACAAGAGACCTCCCAACTCCACATAATATCAAATGGCAAAAATCTCCCAGAGATCTCCATCTCAACACCAGCACCCAGCTTCACTCAACGACCAGCAAGCTACAGTGCTGGACGTCCTATGCCAAACAACTAGCAAGACAGGAACACAACCCCACCCATTAGCAGAGAGGCTGCCTAAAATCATAATAAGTCCACAGACACCCCAAAACACACCACCAGACGTGGACCTGCCCACCAGAAAGACAAGATCCAGCCTCATCCACCAGAACACAGGCACTAGTCCCCTCCACCAGGAAGCCTACACAACCCACTGAACCAACCATAGCCACTGGGGCCAGACATCAAAAACAGCGGTAACTACGAACCTGCAGCCTGCAAACAGGAGACCCCAAACACAGTAAGATAAGCAAAATGAGAAGACAGAAAAACACACAGCAGATGAAGGAGCAAGATAATAATGCACCAGACCTAACAAATGAAGAGGAAATAGGCAGTCTACCTGAAAAAGAATTCAGAATAATGATAGTAAAGATGATCCAAAACCTTGGAAATAGAATAGACAAAATGCAAGAAACATTTAACAAGGACATAGAAGAACTAAAGATGAAACAAGCAATGATGAACAACACAATAAATGAAATGAAAAATACTCTAGATGGGATCAATAGCAGAATAACTGAGGCAGAAGAACGGATAAGTGACCTGGAAGATAAAACAGTGGAAATAACTACTGCAGAGCAGAATAAAGAAAAATTAATGAAAAGAACTGAGGACAGTCTTAGAGACCTCTGGGACAACATTAAACGCACCAACATTCGAATTATAGGGGTTCAAGAAGAAGAAGAGAAAAAGAAAGGGACTGAGAAAGTTTTTGAAGAGATTATAGTTGAAAACTTCCCTAATATGGGAAAGGAAATAGTTAATCAAGTCCAGGAAGCACAGAGAGTCCCATACAGGATAAATCCAAGGAGAAATATGCCAAGACACATATTAATCAAACTGTCAAAAATTAAATACAAAGAAAACATTAAAAGCAGCAAGGGAAAAACAACAAATAACACACAAGGGAATCCCCATAAAGTTAACAGCTGATCTTTCAGCAGAAACTCTGCAAGCCAGAAGGGAGTGGCAGGACATATTTAAAGTGATGAAGGAGAAAAACCTGCAACCAAGATTACTCTACCCAGCAAGGACCTCAATCAGATTTGATGGAGAAATTAAAGCCTTTACAGACAAGCAAAAGCTGAGAGAGTTCAGCACCACCAAACCAGCTTTACAACAACTGCTAAAGTAACTTCTCTAGGCAACAAACACAAGAGAAGGAAAAGACCTACAATAACGAACCCAAAACAATTAAGAAAATGGGAATAGGAACAGACATATCAATAACTACCTTAAATGTAAATGGACTAAATGCTCCCACCAAAAGACACAGATTGGCTGAAAGGATACAAAAAGACGACCCATATATTTGCTATCTACAAGAGACCCACTTCAGACCTAGAGACACATACAGACTGAAAGTAAGGGGATGGAAAAAGATATTTCATGCAAATGGAAACCAAAAGAAAGCTGGAGTAGCAATTCTCGTATCAGACAAAATAGACTTTTAAATAGACTATTAGAAGAGACAAAGAAGGACACTACATAATGATCAAGGGATCGATCCAAGAATATATAACAATTGTAAATATTTATGCACCCAACATAGGAGCACCTCAATACATAAGGCAAATACTAACAGCCATAAAAGGGGAAATCGACAGTAACACATTCATAGTAGGGGACTTTAACACCCCATTTTCACCAATGGACAGATCATCCAAAATGAAAATAAATAAGGAAACACAAGCTTTAAATGATACATTAAAAAAGATGGACTTCATTGATATTTATAGGACATTCCATCCAAAAACAGCAGAATACACATTTTTCTCAAGTGCTCATGGAACATTCTCCAGGATAGATCATATCTTGGGTCACAAATCAAACCTTGGTAAATTTAAGAAAACTGAAATCGTATCAAGTATCTTTTCCGATCACAATGCTATGAGACTAGATATCAATTACAGGAAAAGATCTGTAAAAAATACAAACATGTGAAGGCTAAACAATACAATACACTACTTAATAACGAAGTGATCACTGAAGAAGTCAAAGAGGAAATTAAAAAATACCTAGAAACAAATGACAATGGAGACACGACGACCCAAAATCTATGGGATGCAGCAAAAGCAGTTCTAAGAGGGAGGTTTATAGCAATACAATCCTACTTTAAGAAACAGGAAACATATCAAATAAACAACCTAACCTTGCACCTAAAGCAATTAGAGAAAGAAGAACAAGAAAACCCCAAAGTTAGCAGAAGGAAAGAAATCATAAAGATCAGATCAGAAATAAATGAAAAAGAAATGAAGGAAACGATAGCAAAGATCAATAAAACTAAAAGCTGGTTCTTTGAGAAGATAAACAAAATTGATAAACCATTAGCCAGACTCATCAAGAAAAAAAGGGAGAAGACTCAAATCAACAGAATTAGAAATGAAAAAGGAGAAGTAACAACTGACACTGCAGAAATACAAAAGGTCATGAGAGATTACTGCAAGCAACTATATGCCAATAAAATGGACAACCTGGAAGAAATGGACAAATTCTTAGAAATGCACAACCTGCCAAGACTGAATCAGGAAGAAATAGAAAATATGAACAGACCAATCACAAGCACTGAAATTGAAACTGTGATTTAAAATCTTCCAACAAACAAAAGCCCAGGAACACATGGCTTCACAGGCGAATTCTATCAAACATTTAGAGAAGAGCTAACACCTATCCTTCTGAAACTCTTCCAAGATATAGCAGAGGGAGGAGCACTCCCAAAGTCACTCTACGAGGCCACCATCACCCTGATACCAAAACCAGACAAGGATGTCACAAAGAAAGAAAACTACAGGCCAGTATCACTGATGAACATAGAGCAAAAATCCTCAACAAAATACTAGCAAACAGAATCCAACAGCACATTAAACAGATCATACACCATGATCAAGTGGGGTTTATTCCAATAATGCAAGGATTCTTCAATACACGCAAATCAATCAATGTGTTACACCATATTAACAAATTGAAGGAGAAAAACCATATGATCATCTCAATAGATGCAGAGAAAGCTTTCGACAAAATTCAACACCATTTATGATAAAAACCCTGCAGAAAGTAGGCATAGAGGGAACTTTCCTCAACATAATAAAGGTCATATATGACAACATCGTCCTCAATGGTGAAAACCTGAAAGCATTTCCACTAAGATCAGGAACAAGACAAGGTTGCCCACTCTCACCACTCTTATTCAACATAGTTTTGGAAGTTTTAGCCATAGCAATCACAGAAGAGAAGGAAATAAAAGGAATCCAAATCGGAAAAGAAGAAGCTGTCACTGTTTGCAGATGACATGACACTATACATAGAGAATCCTAAAAATGCTACCAGAAAACTACTAGAGCTAATCAATGAATTTGGTAAAGTAGCAGGATACAAAATTAGTGCACAGAAATCTCTGGCATTCCTATACACTAATGATGAAAAATCTGAAAGTGAAATCAAGAAAACACTCCCATTTACCATTGCAACAAAAAGAATAAAATACCTAGGAATAAACCTACCTAAGGAGACAAAAGACCTGTATGCAGAAAATTATGACACTGATGAAAGAAATTAAAGATGATACAAATAGATGGAGAGATATACCATGTTCTTGGATTGGAAGAATGAACATTGTGAAAATGACTCTACTACCCAAAGCAATCTACAGATTCAATGCAATCCCTATCAAGCTACCACTGGCATTTTTCACAGAATTAGAACAAAAAATTTCACAATTTGTATGGAAACACAAAAGACCCCGAAGAGCCAAAGCAATCTTGAGAACGAAAAATGGAGCTGGAGGAATCAGGCTCCCTGACTTCAGACTATACTACAAAGCTACAGTAATTAAGACAGTCTGGTACTGGCACAAAAGCAGAAAGATAGATCAATGGAACAGGATAGAAAGCCCAGAGATAAACCCACGCACATATGGTCACCTTATCTTTGATAAAGGAGGCAGGAATGTACAGTGGAGAAAGGACAGCCTCTTCAGTAAGTGGTGCTGGGAAAACTGGACAGGTACATATAAAAGTATGAGATTAGATCACTCCCTAACACCATACACAAAAATAAGCTCAAAATGGATTAAAGACCTAAATGTAAGGCCAGAAACTATCAAACTCTTAGAGGAAAACATAGGCAGAACACTCTATGACATAAATCACAGCAAGATCCTTTTTGACCCACCTCCTAGAGAAATGGAAATAAAAACAAAAATAAACAAATGGGACCTAATGAAACTTCAAAGCTTTTGCACAGCAAAGGAAACCATAAACAAGACCAAAAGACAACCTCAGAATGGGAGAAAATATCTGCAAATGAAGCAACTTACAAAGGATTAATCTCCAAAATTTATAAGCAGCTCACGCAGCTCAATAACAAAAAAACAAACGACCCAATCCAAAAATGGGCAGGAGACCTAAATAGACATTTCTCCAAAGAAGATATACAGACTGCCAACAAACACATGAAAGAATGCTCAACATCATTAATCATTAGAGAAATGCAAATCCAAACTACAATGAGATATCATCTCACACCAGTCAGAATGGCCATCATCAAAAAATCTAGAAACAATAAATGCTGGAGAGGGTGTGGAGAAAAGGGAACCCTCTTGCACTGTTGGTGGGAATGTAAATTGATACAGCCACTGTGGAGAACAGTATGGAGGTTCCTTAAAAAACTACAAATAGAACTACCATATAACCCAGCAATCCCACTACTGGGCATATACCCTGAGAAAACCATAATTCAAAGAGTCATGCACCAAAATGTTCATTGCAGCTCTATTTACAATAGCCCAGAGATGGAAACAACCTAAGTGTCCATCATCGGATGAATGGATAAAGAAGATGTGGCACATATATACAATGGAATATTACTCACCCATAAAAAGAAACGAAATTGAGCTATTTGTAATGAGGTGGATAGACCTAGAATCTGTCATACAGAGTGAAGTAAGTCAGATAGAGAAAGACAAATACCGTATGCTAACACATATATATGGAATTTAAGAAAAAAAAATGTCATGAAGAACCTAGGGGTAAGACAGGAATAAAGACACAGACCTACTAGAGAATGGATTTGAGGATATGGGGAGCGGGAAGGGTAAGCTGTGACAAAGCGAGAGAGTGGCATGGACATATATACACTACCAAACGTAAGGTAGATAGCTAGTGGGAAGCAGCTGCATAGCACAGGGAGATCAGCTCGGTGCTTTGTGACCACCTAGAGAGGTGGGATAGGGAGGGTGGGAGGGAGGGAGACGCAAGAGGGAAGAGATATGGGAACATATGTATATGTATAACTGATTCACTTTGTTATAAAGCAGAAACTAACACACCATTGTAAAGCAATTATACTCCAATAAAGATGTAAAAAAAAAAAGTAATCATACTCTTTGCATGTCTGCAAAAAAACCCTTCAAAAATAGCTCAAATTACAATGCAAGTTACATAGTCTATTAAGCAGTAGGGCTATTCAACTGAAATCCCCTTTCATAAACATTAGATTAAGAAACATTCCATATTGAGCTGTTTGCACGTGCTAAGTTATAACTGGCATTTTCACATACATTATCTCATTTAATCTTGAAAATAAACAAAAAATAAACTAAAAAAAAAAAACCCACATATTTCAGAAGACATAAACATACCTCAGCCTTTACTTCCTCCTCAAAGGGGACAAAATGGCAAAATAATTCTTCCTTACCACCTTCAAATTTACACTGCTCCCATTCTCAGGAGAAGACTCAAGTTACTGTCAAAAGGACATGTAAGATTTTGCATACTAAACACAAAATCCACATAAAATAGGATTTAAACTTGCCCCTAGTAAGCGAGGATGGAGTCAAGCTTCCCCTGAAGCACAGGGCTGCAAAGAAATGCAGAACTTAAAATCTGGGTTCTGGTGTGAATGATGACATCAGTGCTTACCATGAGAGTAAAGGCAGAAGAGTTTTTCTTTTCCTGCTCCCCCATCTCAGTAGATTGAGGACCCAAGTGAGTTCCTAGTGACACTCACACAGCTTACTGTCAACATTATAGCTTTACTATTTGACTGTCTTCCTTCACAAGGAATTAATATTCTAGGAAACTTGCCCAGGAAGCTGAAGTTACAAATAACTTTAATGTTCAAGAATTTCCCCAAAGTCATTTATCTGAACACTAGACTACTCAACTTTCCCTCATTTCATAAATATGAAAATCAGTGTCCAGAGAGGCGGCAGTTGCATTCCTGGTCAGGGGTGGAGACAAGATTTGAAGCCAGGTCCCTTGACCTCTGCCCAGAAGTCTCCCCCCAACACTACACTTCGTATCAAACTAACAATAAGTTCCAGGCCCCAAAGAGTTGACAGTCAGCTTTTCGAGACAACAGATGAGAGCAATGTTTATCTTGTTGAAGGTAGAGAACCTCAGAAATCACTTTACTCACAAATCGAGGCCTAGAGATGTATTGTGGTTGCTCCATGTCCGTTAATTGGTATAATAAATGCAAGAGAAGAAATATTACAAGATAGTATATGATTTAACTGCCAGAGAATGGTAAAAACCCACAAAATAGTTTCTTTCTGAAATAAATGACTGTGGGCCAGAAAGGACTCACAGGATTTGAGCTGACTCTTGAAGCAACAGATGGAATGAGGCAGGCTCAGAGAACAACAGTTCATTTGTTAAAGTAGTTTCAGGAACACTAGTTGGGCTGGGGCTGGAAAGATAGGGTTAAGAGCATTTACAATTTCCAACCAAGTATACACTTGATTCTGTGGAAACAGAAAGACTAAAGTTTAGAGGAGGTTTCTTAGGAACGCCTTGGTAGCAATATGTTGAAACTTCCTAAGTACTTACTTGAGTTGATACATTCTAACCCACTAGCAACCTTCTTTCTACTACATGCTTTAGTAAAGCACTGAAGCTTAGGAAGTTTAAAAAAACACTTAATTACTTAAGTTATTCTTCCAAGTGAAGTATCAAGATAGTTTCAAGGAATTTAAAACATAACTCTCTCAATTATGCTTAGATTTAAAAGAAGTTTCAGATAAATCAAACCTCTATTTGCTCAACTGACTTCTTATATTTTCATTTTCAGGATACAACCAGTCTGAGTTGTGATACTACAATGGGAACAGGCTTATAAGTAGTGTCACACATAGCCAAATGGGTAAAAAGGAAGGACAGCTGATTTCATTAGTGGCCAGAATACAGTACTGATATTATCACCATTTGTAATGAATGAATCAAAACTAAAAAGTCATTAAAGGAGAAGGAACATTTCAGATGTTTAGTTCAAGTATGTAACTGAATCTTACTACTTCTAGAGCATCAAAGTTCCAATTTAAACTTATGTTTTTCTGATTTCAATGGCTCTAAAACAGGTGCAAAAGTTGCTGGATATGAAATACCAACATATCTAAATCTGCAAGTAGGATATTCAATTTAAAATTTACTTTTAGAATTACACAATTGTACTCAGTATGACCACTCATTTAAATTCCAACCCAAAACAATGATTAATAAAATATCCACATCAAAAGTAATTTGTCAATCATACCTCAGTAAAGCTTGGGGAAAAAAATTATCGAAAGAATTCTAACTTAAATTATGCAATGAATCAGAATATCCTAGGTAACTTTAAAATGAGTTAAAATGTTCATTCAAAAATGTTTATCTAATCACAAGTCCAGTACTATGCCTTTTTATGCATCGGGCTCAATAAGAACACAACTGACTAGAGAGAAAACTGCTTTCAAAAGCATCATTTATGGTAATAACCTCGATTCTTTACGCAGTACCCAAAACACAAGACTGCAAGTACTGAATTCTGGTATTTCTGAATATATTTGTTGCAATATCTGATAAGAGTGAAATTTTTAAATTTATATTGTAATTTCATATATAAATTGCTAAATCTGCAGTACTCGTGCTGAAAAAAAAAGCATGATTTGAAATCTTGTGGTTTCTGATTGTACCTATTTCTGCCCTAGCTCTCTGAGCCTGTTCACATGTAATGCTCAGATATCACATACTGTAGTCAGACTAAATGAATTATTACAGGAAAAGAGCACAGCTCCAATACTCAATGAATGAAGAATGTTCCCCATGGAACCTCATTCAAACTACTGTCAGTCTTGCTCATTTAAGTATTTAGGCAATACGTGGTAGAATACTGCATTTTCTAGTGGAGTGATCAGATTTCAATACTTTAGTGCTGGAGCTGAATGACTGAGGCATCCTGGGGAGCAGCGTTCTCCAGGATGCTGATATTGCACCTTATTCCCTCCTAGATGATCTGTTGCTAAGCTGCCATGTGGAGCCCCTTTAAACCAATGCAGAAAACAAAAGGGGTCTGTTAAAGGTAAAATGATCGCAATATAGTTTCTGTAAGCCTCTGGTGTGACAGAACATTGATTATTCAGATGTCTACAGTGACAATCCTGAAGACACACAAGATCATCTCTTTTCTGAAATATCAAGTCTCTACATGTTCAGCCTACTTGTAATCTTCTGTATATATTGTTTTTAATCACTTAAAAACTTAAAACTATATTGTCATGTATACTACAAGACTAGAAAAATAGAACGCTTAACGAGAAGCATTTCTCTGTCATCTCAAGTGACAGAAACAGATGTGTATGACTCTAGCCTTTTGATTACACATATCAAGTATATACACAGTGACACAAATATTCACTTGAACACTGTAAAATGCAAATTAATTAAGCATCGTTAAATATGCAACTAGAAATCACACTTGCCTTCAGCTTCAGTGAAGTGCTTAGAAAAGTTTATTTTGTGCTTAGATTATTTTTCTAAAGCATCACAAAATTACACATCCAAACTCTTCAATGGTAGAATATTTAATATTCTAAAGGAGAGGCCTTTAAAGAAAACTGTTATACATTATGATATTGTAAGTCTAATGGATTCACACAGCAGCAGAACCTAGATGAAAGGGAACATTACAGAAATTGTCTATTACCATAATGGAGAGGTGATCCATTCTAAATATTTATGCTTTTTCCCCTTCTTGTAGCTAACACAGTTTTCTACTGCTGCCGCACACATCCGCCCACCCCCTCTTTTGCTGTAAGGTGAAAACTCTTCAAGGAGTAAAAATATATTAAATGTCCCACCTTGCTGATACCCACCTGTGAAATAACACACAACAGAAAGTACAGTAGAATACGGAGTCTGTCTTTTCAAAAACATAAGCCTTTTATGAGTTTAAGACATCAGGCATACATTGACTTTGTAAAATCAATTAAGAACTTTCTGTATGAGGACAAATATACATTGAAAACATACACTACAAGATGCTTTTTCCTGAGTAGAATGCTAACTTTATATCAAATTAAGCTTCTGTGAATCTTCAAAATGTAAAATACCAAGGCTTTTCCACAAAATCAAGTAAAAATCAGGAATGTTCACCTTCACATCCAAAAAAAGTTCAAGTAGAGGTTCAACAAGAATGATGTAAAATCTGAAACAAGTAGCCAAGATTTTAAATTATCAGTAGATGCCTCTTCACTTTTAAGGATTCCTCAGTAAACTTCAGTTTGAAACAATTTATTAAAACATGAAAAACATTTCCAGGAAATTATCCAATTTGGAAAATGAAAAATGTAACTCATGGTAAGAAAAATACAAATCATACACTGAACAGAGGAGAACAAAAAGGCAACCAACCTTTTATAGGAATCAAGACAACATCATGGGCTTATAAAATCTTCCTAAACATATCCTGTATTATCATATGTAGAAAACTGTAACTAAAGTAAGGTAGCTTTTATTAGTTGCATACTCTAAAGCTATGACTAAATTTTGGAATTTACCTCTAAAAGGACCTCACAGTTGTCACTGAAATACACATTTCTTGAGACAATGGGCAAAGTTCCCATTTATGGGAAATATGTTCTTTTTTCACACAGTGAAACTGAGAAAAATTATATCAAATGAGAAATCTTTTTCTCTAAAGTAATCTCTTTAAATACCTCAATAATGCAATACTTGGGAAATGTAATTTTTCAACTCAGACTTGAAAAGGTTATTATGAAACAAACATACAGAAATCTTATTGCTTGGCACCAGATTTTTCAAAACTTAAACTACTGTTTGAACCACCATACTGTTCTCAAATCCTGATTTTTCAAATAATGCTACTTTTATTTTCTGAAGGTAGACTGTTCAACCTAATGACAATCTAGACTGAACCCTGCAATGTACAAGCAAGTCACAGTTCACTTCAAACCAAAAGAAATGATCAATCTTCTGTTTTTGTCAAAATCATATGAATATACTTGTACAAATTAACTAGATTTATCTGTGGCCAATGAAGGAGCCACAGAACGTTGTCTTATGGCATTTTGTGCAAACTCTGTGTTTATTCCTTCTTTGCTTTCAGGTTCCTCTTCTGAAACATCTTCTTCATCAGCCTCTTGTTCTTCCTCCACTTTTTTCAGAGGTTGAGAAGATTCTAGTAATAATTTTTCTTAAAGATAAAAACCAGAAATGTTCTTTTGTTGATGTATTAGAGTTGTGTTAAGAGTACAATCAAGACACAATTCATATGCCCATAAATTGCTTTGGCACTTATTTATCAATCATGTTTGGATTTCCAAAAGGAAAAAGCTATCTTCAAGAACAAGTGATACTGTAAAAATAACTGGTTTGGAAGATCCATTTTACTTACCAAATTCATTCTTATTATCCACCTATTCATAAACTGAACTGAAATTAATGAACCAGAATTAATGCTGTGCATATTGTTGTAAGAAAACAGACTGCATTAAATATAACTATCTTATATTAACTTGCTATTAAATCTTCTGGCTAAGAAGTATACTAAGACAAACTTCAATACCACCCTTGTTTCAGCTCCCAGGAGAACAGGAATCAGACACTTAAGTTGAAGGCTATTTTCCTAGCCATGTTTTTTTCAAGTGGTTTCATAAAGATGCTTCCACTTCTCCACATATGTGATTTTATTAAGGTGTAATTACAAATAATATAAGATACATATCTTAAGTATACAGCTCAATTAATTTTTTAATATACACACACACACACATATACCCCCCCTCCCTTTGTTAATAGAGACTGTTGCTAGTTAACTTAAACTTAGAAGACACCATGTTACTGAGATCCAGAACACAGAATTTGGCCAATAAGCTTTTCTCTGTTCAGTGATCCGAGACCGTCCCTAATCCTAGGCAACCCGGAATGGAGCGGGAAGAACACGGGGGTGCAAGGTAGAAGAAATTACAGGAAGGAATTACCATAAAGTGGACAATCTGTTGTTTGGTCTGTCTAGCATCCCTTTTTCTGTTGGGTTACCCCTTCCCTATGCTACATCCCAGGTGGCTGTGCTGGACAAAAACGACAGTTTAGAGCAGTGGTTCTCCACCAGGGGTGATTCTGCCTCCTAGGGAACACTTGGCTATGTCTGAAGATATTTTTGGTTGCTACAACAGAGAGGGGTGGTGCTACTGGCAACCAGGGGGATGCTGCTGAAAATTCAATAAGGTACAAAAGACAGTTCATCACGATTAAGAATTATCCAGCCCAAAAGACCAAATGTCAAGGTTGAGAAACCCTGGTTTACAGTGACTGTTCCAAAAAGTGAGCCCTCTATACAAGTGGAATACACCAGAATTTTTCCAAAAGATAGGTGAGTACAGGTAGAAGTATATTTCCTTCTTACTCTGGGATTATGAGCTATAGCTTTCTATAGTCATTCTATTCTCAGGACTAAAAAGAGCCCAAAATGGAGCAAGCAAAGTTATAGAGAACTGAGCAATTCAGAAACATAAAAACATTTGAGCCCCAGGATCCAATCAACTCTGCCCTCAGGCTTCCTGACTATGTGAACCAATAAATTCTGATTTTGCTTAAAGTTAGACTCAGTTGGATCTTTTCCTAGCAACTCAAAATCTAAGCCAAACACACATAATGGAAAACAACTCAAAAAAATCCTGTAGCCTGCTGTAGAAAGGGTAATATCACATTAAAGTATGGATTAGTATCAGCTGTGTCACAGATTACTTGAGACAAATCTGTTATTAGGTTTAAGGTTTTTGAAGCAAAATAAATATAAAAGGTACATTCACTGACTTAATTGTCTTTTAAGTAATCTGTGCTTATTATATTTTTTCCTACAGGTCAGTGACCCTTGGTGGATAAAATTATTCCCTCCCCTACCTGTGTTCTTCTTAGCATCAATGCAACTATCTAAGAAATTTTTTAAAAACCCTATCAGTTGTTCGACAGACAAGGAATACTGTAAATGCAATCTCCACTGATTTCATTTCAGGAGTTCTGACCTCAGTTTAAGTCCTAAGTCACGAAATACAACAGAAATGTCAGGCCAAAAGTCTGGTTTAGGTTCTACTCTCAGCTCTGTCATTTCTGTGTGAACTTGGAAACACAGTTCATCTCTCTCAGCTTTAGTTTCCTCAACCACAAAATGGGAAGAGTATCATAAACTTATGCAGTCTACTTAAAGAGCTGCTGAAAAGCAAATGGGACGACAGAAAGTGAAAGCTCTTTACTAACAGCAAATAAGAGGGCCTTCATAACAGTATGATTTTCAAGATTAAAAATAAATGATTGGTAGGTAATCCTATTAAGATAAACAGCAGTGAATATTCTAATTCTATAAACCCATCGTGTAGTAAAATACAATGGCAATGAGAATCCTCAAGCAGCTACAGGATTTGCTTTTCCCAATAACCTAACAGAAAAACTCAGACTTGACCAGCATACAAAGAAAAAGCTTCAAATGTAGTCACTATACCAATGAAAAGACTTCAAGAGTGGAATATATTCAACTTTTTTTGACACAAGTATATTCAAATGGATCCATGAATGTCATGGAATTTTCAAACAAACTGACATCAGGTCAATGGTTATCAAATATCTATAAGTTATATGCAGTGTTAAAATTCTCCACACTATAAAAACCAAAAAAAAACCTATGTTTCTAAATCCAATGGGCTGTCATTCTTACATGAAATATACATCCCTCTTCCCCCACCACTCCATATTTAGAAACCTAAGCTAGAAAGGCAACCTGTTTTATGTGTGATTGTGTTTATTACAGAAATCAATGGGATTATAGTGAATAAAAATAAACATTTAAAAATATACTTACTGGAAGGGTATGGCTGTGGTCTGCGCCTTTTTGAAGGACAAAGGCAATCTGCCACAAATATCATGCACTGCAAAAATAAACAGAAGAAGTATGAATGTACAATATAAAGCCAGTGAAACTATATTGAATTATGAAATTCTAAAATATTTTTCTTCCCAGTACTCTGAAAATGAAGTGCTTACAAGTCCTAATAATAGTCCCGAAAGCAGAGTTGCTAAAGCAAACACTGTATATGATCCCCAAACCGGTAATCCAAGGTCTTCAATAAAATAGTTATGGTAAGTCTAAAATCAAAAGAAAAAAATAAACTAAAAACATGGTCATTTCTTAAAAAGTGACAGTGTCAAAATGTTTAAAATAGAAATAAAATTTTAGCCCATACCCTGATCCACATAGACAGCTGAAAGAGTGCTGACATACTACTCATCCTAAAATAAAGAGACAAGTGAAAAACTGAATCAGATACACAGCTTTGAAGTAGAATACATGTGTGTTACCTATATCTTCTATTTTTCACTCTATAACTTCCCCAACACAACAGATTTTATTGCTGATGTTACTCAAGATTAGTGATACATCAGTGATTTCAAGCCCATAATAAGAAGGCTTATTAATGGAAATTAACAGTTTCTGAATTTTTGCCACTATGTGATATCCTCATAAACAAAACACTTGATCATTTTTTTTTTCCTTTTCTCCTATTGTTTTGACTATAACCTTTCACCTGATGATTTCTCCAATATACTTTGAGTACAGGTTACAAACTCTATGGAACAAACTGGTTTGAAGTTAGGCACACTGTAAGCAAATGGCAACTCTTATTCACCCTTAAAATCTTCCAAAGAAGTAGAGAAGGGAGCCTGAAGGAAGACTGGGAGCACTTGCTGAGTTGATCCTTCCCACCTAAGAATTACCCTCCTTTTGTATTAAAATTAAACTTACAACAGCATTAGTTTGATATAGTTTAATGATATATAAAATAATCACACAAGAAATAAATGCTAAGTTACCATATAAGTAAAATGGTAAAAGTAAAAATAACAATTTTCACATAATTAAACCCAAGTAGCTTTGATGGGCAGCTAGAAAAGAGGCCTGCTCCAAAACTTAGCTTTGTGGGTTCTCTCTAGCAGAAGTGGGGCCACTTACACATAAACTAATTCACACACAAGCCAGAGGTCCTGCATGCAGGATGGCCTAATGCAATCACTGATCGCTGGGTGGATGAACCTGCCAAGCTGACCCTGGAAGCGCCTCTTACTCAGTCTACCAATAAAAAAGGTATGGACTGCTGTCCGGAGGAGTCAGCGGAGACTTACAAGCGACCCCCACTTCCTCGACCAGAGAGGGGAAGAATCATTTATGACATGAGATTTCAAACAAAAATCAGATACATTTTCAGTCCAACACAGACAGGTACATTAATCATGTTGCTTCTGTTCTTTAAAACACAAAATAGGAATAGGAACAAGGAACTGAAACATGAATCACTGTGTTGTCTCACTGTAGTCTGTGCTGATTAGATTCTATCAGGAAGAGCAGGTGCCTTATTTGGGTTGGGCATGGTGGCTCAGTGGGGGAATTCTGACAGTTCAATTCAGAGGTGTAAGGAAAAGGTCCTAAAGATGAACTTTCTTTTTCAAAATACTGCTTAGGGATGATCATGCCCCCACTCCCAGATCCAGAGCATTATCGCTTACACTCTCCATCCTCCAAAGGCAAGTGTGGTAAGAGGACAGGAAGAGACAGCTTAGCCACACCAGGATGAGCCCATGGTGGCCTCAGCAAAACTCAGTATTCCCAGAGGTCTCTCAAAGGACCCGTGAGGCCTTGCTCCCCAAGAAAGATTCAGAAAATGTGCTAGTTATGCCCAATCCTACTGCTCCATAGCAAGCTGCTCTGGAGAAATGTACCCTCTACCTACATATAAAGCTCAGTGGTTAGTCATGTCATTAGGCTCATTGTTCATCCATACTATTCGTACAAAAAGCTATCAGACAGGTGGAATAATTCAATCACATTAAATCAAGAACTTAAATCTAAAGGTAGCATGAGTAGGCACATGGTTGAGGCTTCTCATCCAAATGCTAAGCTCAAATGATAGGGACTTCCCTGGTGGTCCAGTGGTTAAAACTCCACACTCCCAATGCAGGGGCCCTGGATTTGATCCCTGGTCAGGGAACTAGATCCCGTGTGCCGCAACTAAGAGCCCATATGCCTCAACTAAAGATGCTACACACCGCAACTAAGACCTGGCACAGCCAAATAAATAAATATTTAAAAAAACAAAACCAAAAACAAACAAAAAACCCCTCAAATGATAGTTTTACCTATTGTATCGCTCACACTCTTAGGGGGATTTATTAGTTTTTGATGATACAAATGACCATATTTACAGAACTAAAATATTCCTAAAAAGACTTAATTCTATAGAAAGCCTCCTTCTACATTAACAAGGATCACAGTATCCACTGGACTTAGAAGATAAAGTCAAACTGAAAATATCACATAGTAAATCTGAACATATCTTAAGAGTCCTAGAATTAAAACTAAGTAAATATGCTTTATTTACATGAAATATATGTCCCAATTAATCCTGAAATAAATAAGAGAAAAACCCCTCATACTTACAAAACAGAACCTGGACCAACCCATGATGAAACAGGTTCAATACTCTTCCACTCTTTTTCACTTATAAAGTTTATGAAGTCCTTCTTAGTCCTTGGGCCCTGATAGCGCCTAAATTCACCATTTTTACAACTAAAGATCACAAGTAAATATTAATCAGCACCAAATAAATAAACTTTGTTTTGCTATTTCTATAACCCCATTTTACAATCAATCCTAATCTTCAAAATCATCAGCAATGCAGAAGTAGCAAATTACACTAATTACCTACCCTTGACATCTTAGCCCCAAATTTAATTAAACACTGAGGTTATACTTTTAAACAATCGTAAGTCTTAAGACTGTTATTGTTACTCTTCCAAATAATAAAACTATGAAACACAGTAAGTAATTATATGTCAATTATGTCTCAATAAAAAACTGGGGAGAAAAAGAAATGCAGTACGTAGATATATCTCAGAAAATCACTTTTAAGCCACAATACACACATTAAAGAGATGACTTCATGAAAAAGCAGTTAGAATCGCGTCTGACATTTATTATTTATTAGCTATTGTTAAAGAACTTTCACAGCCATCATGGTTCAAGTCGCTGGAGGCATCTGATGCAGTGACATTCGGCTTTGCGTTCTTCCTGACACCCACCTCCTCCTTCCCATTCCTAATGCATGGAGCTCTGTCATAGGATCGTAAGTGCTCTCCCTGTTCCCACATCTTCACCATTTCTAAATTACCTTAAATAATACTGCCAGTCTAACTCTACTTAATAAACACTTCAATTTTTATCACTTTAAGCGCAAAAACTTTCCATAGCTCCCCACTACCTACAGTAAGATCAGAGGATCCGTTATCCACCCAGAGCCAAAGACAACAAGGAAGCCCCCACTCAAAAACCCAAAGTTTTGCGGAGAAAATGACATTTGAGCTGTTTTTGAAGGATAGGTAGGATTTCAGCAGGCAGAAATTAGGGGAATGAGCGTGATAAACAACGTTACTAAAAGAAAAAGGCAGGAAATTCCAGAAAATTTCAGGGGTTGTTAAGACAAGGGGGAGACTGACTAGCCAGTTAAGGGGCATGTGGAGAAAAGGACTGAGTAAAAACGGAGAGAAGCACTTACAGAGACAGAGAAGAGACATTTAAACATATACAAAGGGAGTCGTGGCAAATAAAAAGGTACAGGGAAACAGATACAAACATGAAAAAAAGACAAGGAAAATCAAGATACACACAGAACCGCCAACTTCTTGTTTGTGTAACTTTTAAGTGAAGGAGAGAAGTGCCTCCTGGCATTCAACCCACCAGCTAGATGAACATTAAGGTTCAGGGCAGATACAGAGATTTAAGATTTCTTATGGCCAGTTCAGAAGATAAAGACAAACTAAAAAACCTGACACTGAACACTACATAATCTTGTTTATTCTGACTTAACAACCATTTCACCTACCACTGTCCCCAAGGCTGAGCTACAGCACTTTCTAATAGCTAATGTTTGAACATACCATGATCCTAATTATAACTGTTTATGAGACTGTTCTCAGGATGGAATGCTTACTCTGCACTCTTGAAAATGCTACCTCCAAAGTTGAGTTTAAACCGCATATTCTCCAGGAACCAGTCCAAAGCAGCGATTTTTTTCCCTTACCAAATTTCCTACAGTACTTACCACAACTCTGCGCTCATAATCACTTACTAGCTGAATGGTATCACACCATTTCTCGTGCACATCATCTTCTAAAACAATTACAAATCTTTGGGATCACAGATTGTTTCATGCATCATTCATCTATCTAAAGGCACTTAGAATAGCACTAAGCAAAGTAAGCCTTCTAGTAAACTTATTGAATATAATGCTCTTTAAACATGATCTAGGCTGGAGGTCTACTATTCTGATTACACTATGATGCATCTTTCATAACTACAGAATCTTCAAATACTTACTGATAAACAGTAGGAAGAGCACTTATGATAAATCGTCCGCTTAGTCCTACAAATGATAAAGAAAGATTAGAAATAAATACAAGAAAGAACACACAGCAGGTTTTATATGGGCCAATCACTTACCACTTAAAAGCTGACTCTGAATTACTTGAATACTAATAGGCAAAGAATATGAAATTATACCTAAAAATAGTTGAGCTCTGTAATATAAACAATGAAAGAAATTCCAATTACGTACTTAAAGCAACTGAAAAAAAACTCTACTATACATTATCTCCATTTAAAAGTATGTAAAATCTGAATATTGAAGACATTTGTGAATATATATGTATAAACATTTGGTCAATTATACTACTATAAGATTACTAGCTGAGTCATGGGACAGCACAATATAACTGCGGTCTTAGGTCTAAAATCAAATGAAACTGCATTTGATAATCAAAAAGCAAACACAGAGTTTGTAAGGTATTGTTAAAAATGGAAAATATTATGAATCTTCCAAAAGGTGGGCAATAACAGCATCAGCTAACATTATCAACCATGTGTTAAACACTAAAATAACTAAGAACCAATCTATGACTCAGTTTTATGATCTGTAAAACGGGGATACTATCTATCCCACAACGTTGTACAAGGACTACATAATAAATGCAAAACACTTGGAGCAGTACCTGTAACAGTAAGTGCTCACCAAATATTAGCGATTATTACCATTTGGGATGGGGCAGAATCAAGAATCCAGGTTTACTGTGACCAAGAACAGGTAAGAAGAAGCATCTGTAAGGGCAGGGCCTGACACTTCTCCAGGGGGCCAAGTCAGGAGGCCACAACCATGAGGGCTTTGTAATTAACAGCCAATGTTCTCAAATCACAGTTAAAGGATTAAATTTGAAATCCAATTGCAGAGATTTAGACGACTCACACAGGGAATGTGACCTTGACTCTACAAAGAACCTCAACCACATGCTCCTTATTCTGAAGCTTGGTACAGATGCAAATGCTGGGTTAACCAATGTCCACCTGAGCCACAATATTCTAGGGCTTCTCACAGACGTCTTACATACTAGTCTGGGGCCTGAGATGCAAAGGAAAAAAGATCACAGGCAGTTATGTGAGGGAAGAGTGGGGGGAGGGAGATGTCTCCAAGGTCCCTTAGAGCAATAGAGAAAAGAAGTAAGCTGCCATACCCAACCAGGGAATCCACTTTCTGCGGCACTTCACACTGAGCCCCCATCAGGGAGGTGGGTAAGTCAGCCTAACCAGCTGAAGACAGTTCTGTTTTTAAAAACTAGTGAAAGGTAGAGTTAAGATCATGCAATGTGGAAAACAGACCAACAGATCATCCCAATCTGCAACGAAACAAAATTAACCAAAGACTTACAGTACCTGGCTGCTCTGTGACATCTACTTTTGCAACATTAACCTCAAGATCTTCTCCCCATTCGGCAAAACTTTCCCATTCTGGTTGAAGATTCTGACAAGCAGGACACCATGGAGCATAACTAAGAAATAGTTTTTTAAAAAGTTAAACACTCTAATATGATCATATTGGGATAAAAATTCTAAAATGTGTAACTTGTGAAGAATATTTTATACTAAAAACATGATAGCAAAGTGGTTAATTTTGTGAAGATGAAAAGGTTTTAAGTGTGAGTCGAACACTCTGGAAATCAAGAACTATGAATTGATAATGCTAATCACAGAAAAGTAATTCTGAGAATAAGTTTTTAAGACACAAGGCCTTTTTCAAGTGCAAAACAGCTCTTTAAAAACCTTTGGGGGCTTCCCTGGTGGCGCAGTGGCTGAGGGTCCGCCTGCCGATGCAGGGAACATGGGTTCAGGGGACACGGGTTCGTGCCCCAGTCCGGGGAGATCCCACATGCCGCGGAGCGGCACGTCCGGAGCCTGTGCTCTGCAACGGGAGAGGCCACAACAGCGAGAGGCCAGCGTACAGCCAAAAAAAAAAAAAAAAAAAAAAAAAACCTTTGGATTTCTTTTATTATAAGGTGGGCAGAAAGCTCAAAGCCAAATTTGGAGTTCATCAGTTTTAACAATGGTATGTGCAGGAGTCACAAGTGCCAAGGTGCTAGTAAAAAACGAGGAAGCACCCACGGCTGTGGTGAACAGGAAACACGTGCCTCATCTTAAGGAAGGAAACACTACATAGCTTGACAGGTCCAGGACAGCTGGCCCAGTGCAGCAGGCTATTCCAATTCAAAAGGAGCTGAAAATCTGCATTTTTATGTAAAAATGCTACCTCAAAACTTAACCCAGACACAAACACTAGGCCAGCCAAATGAAATTCTCTGCCCAGACCTTGGTCAATCTCGGGTTTATAAATCTGTGGCCAAGCATATTAGCATTTTAATTACTCTTCTGGTATTCATTCTTAAAAGCCCCTGAATCTTTCCTAGGATTTGATTTTTCCCATTTTATTGTATATTATCTCATAATTTACCTCAGTTTTTTTTAATGGAACCAGGAAGAATAAAGCCTGTACCTGTTAAACACAAGAGTACAGTTTCTGTACTTCATTCTATTTTCTTGACTTATTTTATGAAAATAAAATTCCTAAAAGTAATATGCATTGTGGAACAAGACTAGTACCATACACAAAAGCCAAAGTCCGTAACAATAAATTGAATTACAATGAAAATATCTCTGTAACATAACTCCTGATCAGGGCAGATTTAATGCAGATAACTAACTTGTAGTAAGAGCTGACTATCATTAGAAATACTAGCTCCTTTTTCAAGTTTCTTTTGTTTCTTCGGTGCTTTTTAGAGACAACTTCATATTCAGTAGGCTAGGGGAAAAAATACTACGGTATGCTCTTAATTTCATACAGATGCTCTAATTCAAATCCCCAAATACTTCACTTCTGACTGCTGTATTGATATAGTTTGATCAAATGAGTTAATAAAAATCTCCTTGAGTAATACTTGATTTAATTTGCATAAAAGTTCATAATCACAATTGTTCAACACATTATTTATGAAACTGTGAATATTTTATGGGCACTATCTAAAACAAGGTACTGAGGACAATGAAACCCAAATGCTGTCCCTGGTTATATTTCCTCTCCCCTGCACCTTCAATGGTGCCTGAAAATTCATTTCACTGAGTTACAGATTATATGCATACTATATAAACATTTCCCCTATTGTATCCTGCATATAGATGTTCTATGCCTTGTTTGACTTTATGACTCAGGAGTTACTGATGTGACCTTGTGGGTTCTCCCTTGGGGATGTCCACCTCCACCTCCCTCCTTAACTGGCAACCCAACCACCCAGAAAAACACCCGCCTGAACCCTGTTAAGGAATGGGATTATTCTAACAACATCTACATGTCTACTCTGTGTTAGTTTCTGGAGACAAAAAGAAAGCCACTATGGCAATACCTGGACATATTAATTAAAGCTTTTAGATATGTCTCTCATCTGTAAAATGCGGGAAATAATACCTATCTTATAGAATTTGTAAAGAATTAAATATGATAACGTATGTAAAGAGCTTAGAAGTGTTTAGTACAGTTAACAGTCAGTAATGGTGTTTTTTACTAATGAATAATGACTAGTACCACTAATAATACTGCCACCACGGTCACCACCACCACCAATTTAGTGACTAAAGCAAAGGCAGACAGTTTATTATCTACCGATGCAGAAGGGACGTTATTATAACGGAATCACCACAGACACATGGTTTTATCTGAACAATAAGTGACGAACTGACGCTCTTTCAAGAGTTTATAATCACACTCATACATTAATTTTTTTAATGCAATACCATTTAGAGAGGCATAAGAGTAATAACCCAAAACATTCAGTACTTTGCAAAAACACACACCCAAAAGAAAAATGAAACGTGGGCAAAGAAAAAACAACAAATGATAAAGGGAACACAGATGTTTAAATAACGCAACTTGAATTTACTTGGCATTTACAATAAAAATATGCCTAATCCATAAAATAACATTTAAAATAAACTAAAAGAGTCTCAAATTCTAACACTGTAAGTGGACTACTTTTTAAGGATAATGAGACAAAAAGAGAGGAGAGGTTCACTCAGTTTCCTCCTTTGTAGAGTTTGGTGAAATAAGTCTGTTAAGTCTGTGAAGACTCATTCCAAAATGAATAATTGTATAGGAACTAGACAGACCAACCACCCTCAACCCCAAAGCCATGAAGAAAGAGAATTCAAAGCTGAAAGTAACCTCACAGGCGCACCTCAGTCCTAGCAACCGAACTAGGGTGCACACTTTAGAAGAAACTTAACAGAGTATCCCCTGGTCAGAAACGAGGAGGGGGTGGGACCACGGCTGCGGAGGATCCCAAGAGGAGTTAGGGGATCGCGAGGAGTCGGGGGCTCCCGCCCCGCGCCTCAGAGTCGCAGTCCCGTGTAGTCTGGGACTCGCATGAGACGAACGGGGATGAAATCGGGGGTCCAGACTTGGAACTAGGACCCCGGCCCCCCGAGGGGGCCCCGAGACCACCGCCCCGCACTCACAATTCTATCATCCACTCCCCTTCCAGCAACTCTCTCCAGTTCTCGTCCGTGATGATCCGCACGTCGCTCCGCCGCCCGTGGGTCCAGGGAGCCCCCCAAAGCAACAGCAGCAGCACTGCCACGGGGATCCTGAGACTCCCGGAGGGCGCCATGTCGGCCGCTCGCCCACCCACAACGAGCGCGGCAGCCCTCACTTTGCGAAGCAGCTCCGCACTTCCGCCCGCGCGGGCTGATCGGCTCGTGCGCATGAGCGCGGCGGCGCTCGCGCGCGCGCGCGTCTTGAGAACTCTCAATGCGCATGACGAAGCCAGGTCCTAGTGGGTTGGTGGAGCAGAGAAAAGGGGAGCGCTCCTGTTCCCTAGTGCGCATGACAGAAAAGGGTCTCTCGTCCTGTCTTCTGCTACGCTCTAAACCGTTTTGGAGGAAGAGTGAACGGAGGGCGTGGTATAGAAAGTGGGGCGGGACTTCGGAGAGGAACGGCTTAAAAATTTGCCTCAGGATTTTGGCGCCGAATGATTGGCATTTATACTTAACGAAGGCAGTGGGTAAGTTTACACTAAAGCAGTTTCCAGTTAAATGCCCGTCAGAGTTTTCTTTTGTTTCCTTTGAAAATTTTTGTTGGGAAGCTAATGGATGTTTATGAGTCCGAATATTGGTTTACTTCTGGGGGATTACAGACTGTAAAGGGGTACAAGAGAACCTTATGGGTTCACTTTGTATTCTCTATCTTGGTCTGAACAATGCTTACACAGGTCATACCTAAAAAACCATTGAAACTGTATAGCTCAGGGAACTCAGTGCTCTGTGGTGACTTAAATGGGAAGGAAATCCAAAAAAAGAGGGGATATATGTATACTTATAGCTGATTCACTTTGCTGTACAGCAGAAACTAACACAACATTGTAAAGCAACTATACTCCAATAAAAATTAATTTAATCAAAAAACACACACAAAAACATTGAGCTGTACGTGTTTAGTGCACTTAGGATGTGTATTATGCACTTTAGGATGTATATGATGCCTCAGTTTTTTGTAATGCAGTAGTTACAGAGATGCTAAATCAGAAATTCAAAATGGAACAAGACGCAGGCTTGTAACGAATATTTAAGGGGTTTTTTCCTCAAGCATTTGTAAATACAAATGCAAATCAAAATGTGCAGTCTTTAGAAAGTATTAATCAGTCAAATGAAAATAGTTGCCATTACACCTCCTCACTTCACATTCTCTCCTAAACTCAATCCAGTTGGCTGATTTCCCACCCCTTCGCTGAAATGCCCTTTCTAGGACACTAGTAATCTGCGTGTTAACATTATTTTTACTTGACTGCCAGCAGCATTCTGTCACCACACCCTTCTTGAAAGGCACAGTGTGGTGCCTCACTTGCTTTTTTTTCTCCTCACTAGCTGCTCCTTCTGAAATTCTTGGCCGTCCTCCCATACTTGACTTCCAGACATTGGCTTTCCCCAGGATGCTGTACTGGCCCCCCTCCTCTTCATATCCACATGCTCCTCCAGATAACCTCAATTCTGGCTTTAAAAGCTATCAATATGCCTGTCGTTCCAGCCCTGACCTTTCTGGGAACTTCAGACATGTATGTGGTTAAAAAACAAAAGTCAACCAAGTAAATTTAAAGATCTGATTGTCTTGGGACTTCCATGGCGGTCCAGTGGTTAAGACTTCGCCTTCCAATGCAGGGGGTGCAAGTTCGATCCCTGGTTGGGGAGCTAATATCCCACATGCTTGTGGCGAAAATATCAAAACAAAAAATAGAAGCAATATTGTAACAAATCAATAAAGACTTTAAAAATGGTCAACATCAAAAAAAAATCTTAAAAAAAAGATCTCATTGTCTTTATTTGGTGATTCATGAATCAGGCAGTATCCCATCTAGCAACTAGAAGGGCTCTCCTAGAGGTTATACAGAATGGAAGGCTTTTATAGGAAGAAGGGTGAGGTAAGGGAGTTATTAGCAAAAGAAAATAAAATTATTTTTTAGGCCTTTTTAGGAGAGGAGAACTGGCAAGGGTTTTATCATGAGATTGCCTCTTCTTTAAGTCTGGATTTGCTCTCATGGGGGGCAAATTACTCCATTTTAAGACTGTTATTTCTTTTTTAACAATATTCAACCCGTGGCTGGACAACTCTTGGATATCTAATAGGTAGCTTAAACATAACAGCATCAAAAAATAAAATTCTTGATTCTCCCTCTCCTGGTTTTCCATCTCAGTTAAGAGCCCCAAGGTCCATCTGGTTGCTCAAGACAAAAATTTACATTTTAATTCTTCATTATTGTTCTCTCTTTTCACCCCCTCTTCATGTACTCCATCAGCAAGTCCCATGAACTCTACCTTCTCTAATTTCCATCTCCACAGCCAATACCCTAGTCCAAGTTTCTATCATCTCTTGCCTCGACAATAGTAGATTCCTAACTGATCACCCTGTGTCCTCTCTCTTGCTTCTCTAAATAAGGTCTAGCAATTTCTCCTTAAAACCCTCCAAGAAGTTCCCACTGCACTAAACATTAAAACCAAACTCCTTAAACTCATTACTATGGCTTAAAAAGTCCTACATGATCTGACATCTGCCTAACTGCTACCTCGTGTAGTACTGGCTCTCCTCCTCCCTACCCTGCTACACTCCAGGGGGTCCCTGAATAAATCAAATTCATTCTCACACTAGAGAATTTGCATTAGCTGTTCCCTCTGCCTACACTACTTCCCCACCAGTCTTCACATCACTCCTTTATTTTTTTTTCTAATATCACTAGACCATCAGTACTTTATTATTATTTTTTTAACATCTTTATTGGAGTATAATTGCTTTACAATGGTGTGTTAGTTTCTGCTTTATAACAAAGTGAATCAGCTATATGTATACATATATCCCCATATCTCCTCCCTCTTGTGTCTCCCTCCCACCCTCCCTATCCCACCCCTCTAGGTGGTCACAAAGCACCGAGCTGATCTCCCTGTGCTATGCGGCTGCTTCCCACTAGCTATCTGTTTTACCTTTGGTAGTGTATATATGTCCATGCTACTCTCTCGCTTTGTCACAGCTTACCCTTCCCCCTCCCCATATCCTCAAGTCCATTCTCTAGTAGGTCTGTGTCTTTCTTCCCATCTTGCCCCTAGGTTCTTCATGACCATTTTAAATGGAATATTTTAATACATGGTCCTTTGTGACTAACTTCTTTTATTTAGCATAATGTATTCAAAGTTTGTACATGTTGTAGCATGTATCAGTACTTCATTTCTGTTTATTGCTGAGTCACATTCCATTTTATGAATATATCTGTTTATCCATTCATCAGTTGATGGACATTTGTTCTGCTCTTTGGCTGTTTATGAGTAATGCTACTATCAACATTCACAAGTTTTTGCAGGAACATAATGTTCTCATTTCCCCTGGGTACACACCTTGAAATGGAAATGCTTGTGGTGTAGTATCTAAGAAACTGACTATTGCCCAATCCAGGGTAACCGATGTTTTTTATCTAAGAGTTTTATAGTTTTATCTCATACATTTGTGTCTTTGATCCATTTTGAGTTAATTTTTATGTATGGTGTGGGATAGGGGGTCCAACTTCATTCCATAGCATGTGGATAGCCAGTTGTCCCAACACCATTTGTTGAAAAGACTATTCTTTCACCATTGAATGGTCTTGGCACCCTTGTCAAAAATCAGTTGGCCATAGATGTTCGAGGGGGGTTATTTTTCCCCTGACTTTTCAGTTCTATTCCATTGATCTGTGTGTCTCTCTTGATACCAATAGCACACTCTCTTTGTTACTTTAGTTTTGAAATTGGGAAGTATGAGTCTTCCAACTATGTTTTTTTTCAAGATTATTTTACCTATTCCGGGACCCTTGATTTTCCATATAAATTTTAAAATCAGCTTGTCAATTTCTATTAAAAAGTATGTGGGGATTTTGCAAGAGAATGCGTTAAATCTGTAGAACAAATTGGGGAGTATTGCCCTTTTAACAATATTAAGCCTTCCAGCCCATGAACATGGGAAGTCTTGTCATTTATTTGGGTCTTCTTAATTTTTTTCAGCAATGTTTTATAGTTTTCAAAGGCTAAGTTTTGCACCTCTTTTATTAAATTTATTCTTAAGTATTTATTCTTTTTGATGCTAATGTGAATGGAATTGTTTTCTTAATATCATTTTTGTTTTGTTCATTTCTGCTGTATAGAATTACAGTCGAATTTGGTATTTATCTGTATCCTGCAGCTTTGCTGAATGTGTTTATTAGTTCTAAAAATTACTAGATAATTTTTAGTGGATTCCTGAGGATTTTTTGTATACAAGATTATGTGATCTACAAGTAGAGATAGTTTTACTTCTTTGTTTCCAATTTGGATGCCTTCTATTTAATTCTCTCACCTAATTTCCCTGGCTAGACCTCCAGTCCAATGTTGAATAGAAGTGGCAAGAGTAGATATCCTTGTCTTGTTGCTGTTCTTAGGGGGGAAGCATTTAGTCTTTTATTATTAGTATGATGTGAGTGTGGGTTTTTCATAGATGCCCTTTATAAGGTTGAGGAAGTTTCCTTCTGTTCCTAGGTGGTTGTGTATCCTGAAAGAATGTTTAATTTTATCACATGCTTTTTCTGCATTTATTAAGATGATCAAGTAGTCTCTGTCCTTTATTCTATTGATATCATTTATTAATTGACTTTTGAATGTTAAACCAACCTTACATACTGCTCACCATATGACAGGCCAGTAAACCTAGAGATGAATTGTTGGGGCACAGAATAGTGACTTTATTTGGAAAGCCAGCAGACTGAGAAGATGGTGGACTAGTGCCCCAAAGATGCTAGTTTCTTTTATAAACAAAGATGCTAGTTTCTTTTATAAACAAAGATGCTAGTTTCTTTTATAAACAAAGAGGGGGAGATGAGGAGGTAAAGTAAAAAAGGTAATGCACATAAGTTGTTGCAATATTTCCTGGTTCCAGCTAGACTCTGGAGGAGATGCAGTAATTTCTTCTTCCCTGCAGCAATTCACAGGTGAGCCTGGTCAGGATTTTTCCTGTGAACTTAAACAAAGGTATTTTTGCTTGACGTTCAGGCATGGGCGGCAGGGTACCTGGAAATGGGCCATTATGTATACTTTAAGCTATAGGCAACATCCCTTTAGTGATTAACTTGTATTATAGCAATAACAATACAATACAAAGGTTAAAGTAAAAGAAACAGACCCAATATGGAGTCAGATCTGTTATTCCCTATTACAGTTATAGTGTTTAGTTTATTTTGTATATTGCTCGATTCAGTTTGCTAGTATTTTGTTGAGGATTTTTATATCTGTATTCATAAGAGATACTGGTCTATAGTTTTCTTGTGATGTCTTTATCTCATTTTGTTATCAGGATAATACTAGTTTCATAGAATGAGTTGAGCAATGTTCCCTCCTTTTCTATTATTGGAAGTATTCGTGAAGAATTTCTTTTGTCGTCTTCTTTAAATGTTTGGTAGAATTCTGCAGTACAGTCATCTGGAGCTGGGCTTTTCTTTGTGGATATCCAATCTCTTATAGATTTATTCAGATTTTCTATTTCTTCTTGAATCCGTTTTGGTAGTTTGTGTCTTTCTAGGAATGTGTCTATTTTATCTAAGTTATCTAATTTGTTGGCCTACAAGTGGTCATAGTATTCCCTTATAATCCTTTTTATATTTGTAAGGTCAATATTAATGTCTCTTTTTTTTTTTTTTTTTTTTTGCGATACATGGGCCTCTCACTGTTGTGGCCTCTCCCGTTGCAGAGCACAGGCTCCGGACGCACAGGCTCAGCAGCCATGGCTCACGGGCCCAGCCACTCCGCGGCATGTGGGATCTTCCCAGACCGGGGCACGAACCCACGCCCCCTGCATCGGCAGGTGGACTCTCAACCACTGTGCCACCAGGGAAGCCCTAATGTCTCTTCTTTCATTCCTAATTTTAGCAATGTGAGTCTTCTCTCTTTTTTCTTGGTCAGTTTAGCTAAAGGTTTGTCGATTTTGTTGATCTTTTCAAAGAACAGACTTTTACTTTTGTTGGTTTTCTCTATTGTTTTTTTATTCTCTCTTTCATTATTTTTTTCTTTTTGCATGATTTGGATTTAGTGTGCTTTCCCTCTCCCCCTAAAGTATTTTAAAGTAGAAGACTAGGTTATTGATTTTCTTAATGTAGATTTTGAACCGCTGAGTTTCCTCTAAACACTTCTTCAGCTGCATCCCATAACTTTTGTTATGTTTGTTATGTTGTGGCCCTCATTTCATTCATGTCATAGTATTTACTAATTTCTCTTTTGATATCCTCTTTGTCAGTTATTTAGAAATAACGTGTGTTCTTTATTTCCATATATTTGTGAATTTCCCAAATTTCTTTGTTATTAATTTCTAATTTCACTCTATTGTGATCAAAGAGCACACTTTCTGTGATTTCATTTCTTTCTAATTTATTGACACTTGGTTTATGGCCTAGCATATGGTCTATTCCAGAGAATGTTCCAACCCTTGAGAAGAATTTGCATTTTTCTGTTGTTAGGCAGAGTGCTCTATAGATGTCTATTAGGTCTAGGTGGTGTATAATGTTCAAGTCTTTTAATTCCTTGCTGACCTTCTGCCTAAGTGTTGTATTATTGAAAGTGGGGTATAGAAGTCTCCAACTATTGTCTCTTCAATTCTGATAGTTTGTATTTCATGTATTTTGGGGCTCTGTTTTATATATCTTAATAATTGTTGTATATTTCTGATGGATTGACTCTTATAAAACTTCCCTCTTTATATCTAGCAACATTCTTTGTTTTACAGTCTATTTTGTCAGATATTAGTAGAGTCACTTGCTCTGATTTTATTAAATTAACACTTGTTATTAGAGCCCTGGGGTGTCAGATGGATAGCTGCCTTCTGGCAAAAGACCACCAGGGAAATTGAATAGAGAAGTTTATTACTCACAAGTCCTGAAGGAGGTATACAGCCTGCCTTGAGGGCCCACACAGGGAGGGTGAGGCAGGGTGCAGGCAGAGAGAAGTAGGACTTGGGGCACATGCCTCTCTTAGGGTCAGTGGGTGGAGTGCTTTGGGGTTCCTGGGCAATTCAAACCAAAAAGAGCAGGGTTTTAGTAAGCTTCTCAGGGGTCTTATCTAAGGGGTGCACAGAGTGAAGCCCCTGAGAGGATGAGGGGGACAGTTTATCACAAGGGCCACTGGGGGAGTCATATCAGTAACCTACATTTACTTGTGACCCTCGGGGCTGTTACCTAGGGCATACACTCACAGGATGGGCTAGAGTTAGTTCAACGCCCCTGCAGGCTGCTGGGTCACACAAAACGTATGCTGAGGCAGCAATATTATAGAGTAACTTAGCTAAACTCTCCGAGAACTACACTAACAGTAAGATAACATCCTCAGATGGTCTCACAGTTCTTTAAGCCAAGATTAGGAAGATTAATTATTCTCTTCTCCCATTTGGATACAGCAAGGCAAAAGTAAGGATCATTCTAAATGTATGAGGTTGGCTTTAAAATTTAACTTTAAAGACGCTTATTAAATATTTTATAATGTTCATGCATAAAATATTTAAACCCAGCTAGAGAAAAATGTAGCTTTTCGAAGGGATACTATCATGTGAAACCCTAAATTAGAGTTAATAAATGAAGATTTGGCCATCTGAAGGGTTACTAATCACTGACATAATTACTTGGCAAGTTGCAAAGTATTTGTAGCTCAAGGTTAGCTTAATATATGTTATTGCAGTTGTCCAAAAGGCACAAGCAAAGCTAAAGCTATAGACACCAGAGTTAAATTCGGAAGTCTGGCCAATTGTAGGAGGAGAAAGAGAAGTGTGTTCACTTAGCATTAAAATCTCTGACACAAGTAGCAGCTCTTCCCACACAGATGGCTCAAGGCATAGAAGAGATCATAAATGATGCAGAGTCAGGACAACAAGAAATGCTTGAACTGAACCAGGACAGAGATGGTTATCTGAACACACCATGGGTCTCACAGTTTCCCTGCCCATGAGAGTTGGCAGTTAATACAGAGCAACATTGCACCTTAACTTATTTTTACCTATTATATTAAATATAGTAGGTTAAATATCAAATTTTATATATGAACAGATATACCATACTTATATGTAAATATGTCTCTGAAATTCAATAATTATGGAAAATGACCCCTTAATTGTTGTTATGGACTGAGTGTGTCTCCCCAAAGTTCACGTGTTAAAGCACTAAGCACCACTACCCCCTCCCTGTTCCATGCAGTGGTATTAAGAGGTGGGGCCTTTGTGAAATAATTTGGTTTAAATGAGGTCATGGGGATGGAACCCCCTTGATGGAATTAGTACCCTTATAAGAAGAGGAAGAGAGACCAGAGCTTCTTTTCTCTGCCATGTGAGGATAACAGCAAGAAGGCAGTCATCTGCAAACCAGGAAGAGGACCGTCACCAAGAACCCAAACTGCTGGCACCTTGATCTTAGACTTCCCAACCTCTGGAACTGTGAGAAATAAATGTCTATTATTTAAACCACTAAGTCTGTGGTGTTTTGTTACAGCAGCCTGAACAGACAAGGACTGTCATTTAAAAAAAATTAAAGGCAGCAAGTCAGTATGCTTTTGTTTGTTTGTTTTAATTAATTAATTAATTTATTTATGGCTGTGTTGGGTCTTTGTTGCTGCGCGTGGACTTTCTCTAGTTGCGGTGAGCAGGGGCTACTCTTCATTGCAGTTCTCATTGCAGTGTCTTTTCTTGTTGCGGAGCACGAGCTCTAGGCACACAGGCTTCAGTAGTTGTGGCTCGCAGCCTCTAGAGCACAGGCTCAGTAGTTGTGGCGCACGGGCTTAGTTGCTCCGTGGCATGTGGGATCTTCCCAGACCAGGGCTCGAACCTGTGTCCCCTGCATTGTCAGGCAGATTCTTAACCACTGTACCACCAGGGAAGTCCCTGCTTTTGTTTTTTAATATTTCCATTCTAAATAATATTTGGACCCAATAGCATAGGAGTATCTGTTTTTACAAAAGCCTAATATATTAGTTATCTATTGCTTCCTCAAATTACTTCAAGTTCAGTAACTTAAAAACAATAAACATGATCTCTCACAGTTTCTGTGTATCAGGAATTCAGAAGTGGCTAAATTCCTGGTGATTCTGCCTCAGTCTTTCATGAGGTTATTGATAATGGTGCAGGAGGTAACATTCAATAACCATTGATAATGGTTATTGATCAATGGTGCACCATTGATCATGGTGCAGTCATCTGAAGGTTTAACTGGTACTGGAGGATCCACTTATCAAGTGGCTGTCTGTCATGTGCTGGCAAGTTGGTGCTGACTGGTGGGATGCTCCAGCATCTTTCCATGTACGTCTCTCCATAGACTGCTTGAGGTCTTCATGACTCCAAGAAAGCAAGCCAGAAGCAGTGATGCCTTTTATGACCTAGTCTCAGAGGCCACTCGCCATGAGTCACTTCTGCAATATCCTACTGGTCTTAAAGGTCAGACCTGTTCATTGTGGTAGAGGATCATACAAGAGTGTGATACACATAGACAAGGATCACTGGGGGCCATTGTGGAGTCTGGCTACCATACCTAGTAGCTCCATTTTAATGGTCATGATGGCTTAGGTCTGGTGGCCAAGAACCTGGTTCTGGTGTTAGGTAGACAAGTATTCCAGTTTTAATTGCACTACCTACTTACTCTTTCTAATCCTCTGTTTCCTCATCTGTTGTATGGAAATGGTAGCTCCATCTCACAGGTTTGCTGTAAGCATTAAATGAGTTAATGGACACAGAATAATCCTTTCTGTGAGATCATGTCATTTCGTAACTTAAAGGCCTCCAGTTGCTTCCCATCAGACTTAGAATTCAACTGGTCTGACAGATCCAGACCTAGCTACTCACTGACTTAGACACTACTGCTACTGCTACCACTATCACTACTACTACTACTACTACCACCCCCACAACCAGCACCACTACCTAACCAGCTCTGATATGGTTTCTCCTCACTGTCTCCCTTCCTCACTCCACTCTATCCACTGGCCTCTTTTCTGTTCAACCATACTAAGTTCCCTCCTACCTCAGAGCCTTTACACTTGCTGTTCCCTGTACCTGGAACATCCTTTCCCTGTATGTTTTCATGGATCATTTGCCCACTTCATTCAGGTCTCTGCCTGAATGTTACCTCCTCAGAGACCTTCCCTGGCCATTCCTTTCATCCCTTTACCCCTCTTTGTTTTTCTGTTTATAGCTCTTATCACTACTTGACATTTTATTATGTATTTGCTTGCCTATTTTGATTTTTGTGGCTCTCCTTTATTAGTGTGTGAGTTCCGTGAATACTATGTCTCCTTCACCACCTTATCCTTAGTGCTTAGAAGTATGCCTGGCTTATAGTACACGTTTCATAAATATTTGTTTGAAAATTAAAGAATGCATGCAAATTACTCAGCACATTGCTTGACCCACAGCATCATGAGGCGTTCAGTAAATCTTAGCTGACTTCAACCTCATCGTCATCTACATCCTTCCCATCTTCCCCAACCACCCTAATATCTCAAATGTATATGGTGCTTTACAGTTCTCAAATTCTTTTGTCGTTTATAGAGAATAGGTAGTAATACTTTAAAGCAAAGCTGTAATTGTGTAGCTATAATTGAAATGCTCTGACAAGTAATGAAACTGGAAAGTGCAGGGGGAGGATTTGTCTCCTATAAACAGCTTTTTTTTTTTCAAATGGCCCTGCCTGAAAATTGGTCTTTTCCCACCAAATGAGCAGGCTTTCCTGAGGACAGATCAATGTATTATAAACTGGTCATTTTAAGTTCATTTAAGACTTGACTCTTAAAAGAGTCTTTAATGGTTGAGCAGTGCCCTGGATCTTTCTAGGCCAAACTCTGAAGCAGAGGATCATGTCTTATGACTTTTCAACTTTTGGAATTCTCCTGGAAGGTTAGTCATTTCTTCCACATGCTGGCCTGCTTGCCAGTCTGGTGCCTTCACATAAATTAAGGAAAGGAAACCTTTCCTCCTGCAGGGGACTTGACTTGGCAGAGATAGCGGCTGGGGCACAGGGCGCTGTCTACAGACAGTGAATTTGAGCCTCACTTACCCCTTGGCTGGAGGCCCCGGAGCACAGTGGCGGGCAGTGGAAGTCTCTGCTTCCTCTGTGCTGCCCACAGGCCGCCCATCTCCGCTGTCATCCTAGGAGATGACTATGCTGCTGAATCCTACTGAGTAGAACAAGTCTTGGCTGAGTCTAGCCCAGTGGGGACTGTACAGCAAAGTGCTTAAGAGTCAGGGTTCTAAAGTCAGATTCCTGGCCTTGAATCCTGCCTCTACCAATTAGTGATCTGAGAACTTAGGCAAGTTATACAATCTCTCTGTGCCTCAGTCTTGGGCTGTTGTGAGGCTCCTGTGAGTTAATATATGTAATGCATGCTCAATACACATTATTTATTGATACAGAGTGGCCCAGAAAACCTAGGAGCATTGTTCAAATAGTGCATCCTTGTGCATTTTTGAGCAGCTGGATGAAAATATAGTAACATCTAAGAATGCTTCATTTTGATGCCTTCCACTCACCCTTTCTGGAGTCAGAGCCTGGCATTGCGTTGAGTCATTCAGCAAGCATTTGAACACTTCCTGTGCACAGTGGTGGACAAACACATTTAAAGAGATAACCCCCACCTTCAAAGTATGTTCCCTAATTCTCAAAAAGTGAATCAAACTAAGAGAACACTACTGTCCTAAAACAAATGTGACCATATCAGGAAACATGGCATATTCTGGTTTACCGGCATGGACTCATGCTTTAGAGATAGATCATCTTTCAATTCAAGCTCCCTCACTTATTGGTTGTGTGACCTCAAGTAAGTTACTTAACTTCCACGAGCCTCAGTTTTCCACTAAGTAAAATGAGGGGGGGAAAGTTTCAAGGGTTACTGTAAGGATTGAGATAATATTTAGAACGAAAGGGGTCTGGTAGACAGGAGATAATTATTCACTGGTAGCTTTTGTCCTTATCAATCATCTAATTTCCATTGTAAAGGTCTGTGATGGCTTCTAATATCCCACAGGTGAAAGTCCAGATACATCCCATTCCAGGCCTTTGGGAATCTGGCCACACCTACCTTTCTACACACTACTTTCACCGTGAACCTTACAGCCCAAACACATGGAACTACTTACAGGTTACAGAGCCTGCCGTCACACATACCCTGCCTTCTTCCAAGGTCCGCTCTGTCTAGATGACCCTTCTTGCTTCTTTTGCCAGTGAACTTTCATTCTTGTGTAAAACAGATACATTTAGTTTAAAGAATAATAAAAAATAAACATGTTCTTACCCCCAGTTTAAGAAATAGAAATAGAAGGCACCTGAGCACTCCACACTTCAAAAAAAATCAGCACTTGTGATACTTGTATTTTAAAAGCAGAGAAGATGAAATCCTTATGTTTATGTACCACCTCTACCATGAAGACACCAGGGAACTCACTTGTGGCCTAAAAGCCGTAAAGGCACCCTCCCAGTCACTCTGCAGAGATGCTGTTAGCAATTAAATATTGAAATACAATTTGATTAATAGAATATTATGAAGAAAAAATAATATGTTAAATTTAAGCAGTTTTTTGCTACCATGTATAACTTATTTTGAAAATCTACAGCATGATTCTTTTGTTAAATATGGTGGCTTTTGGGGGGGATTTGAGGGTGTCTTTTTATGTTTTCCTTGACTGGTCATAAGGAGCCACTAGGTGGCAGAGGACATGTCTTTAGATTACAGTGAGAAAACATGAAAATATTTTCAGCTGGAAACAGGTTTTGGAAAACATAAAAAGCATCACTTCAGGGCTTCCCTGGTGGCACAGTGGTTAAGAATCCGCTTGCCAATGCAGGGGACACGGGTTAGAGCCCTAGTCGGGGAAGATCCCACGTGCTGCAGAGCACCTAAGCCTGTGCGCCACAACTACTGAGCCTGCACTCTAGGGCCCGCGAGCCACAACTACTGAGCCCGCGCGCCTAGAGCCTGTGCTCCACAACAAGAGAAGCCACTGCAATGAGAAGTCCACGCACCGCAACACCTGCGCACCACAGCAGAATAGCGTCTGCTCGCCACAATTAGAGAAAGCCCGTGCACAGCAACGAAGACCCAACACAGCCAAAAATAATAAATAAATTTAAAAAAATAAATTTATTTTTAAAAAAAAGCATCACTTCATAGGTTAACGTGTTGCACTAGTATCCCATGGCCCTGCAGTTAGCAATTTTGGCCTATTGCCTATATCGTAGTAACAATAACAACAATAATAATATCAAGACCACAGTATTTATTGTACAATAACTGTGTATGAGGCACCAGATGAAGAGGTGTCCAGATATGATGCTGTTTAATTTTCACAGCATCCAGAGGAAGCAAAAGCTGTTAATCACCTTTTTGCAGATGAGAAATCAGTCTTGAAAAGAGAAGAAACAATATGCCCAGGACATTGATAAGCAGCAGAAGCCAGATTCAAACCAGGTCTGTCAGATTTTAGAGCCTCTGGGGGATTAACAACTTCACAGACTCTCAGAGCTGGGAGAACATTTAATTGTTTTTGGAAGGATTAACCACTGTATGATATCATGTTTTGGAAGTCATGTTAATATCTGTGAGCTTAGTCCTTAAAGGCCTTATCAGATAAAGAGTTTATTAAGGCCTTATCAGGTATGTGGGCCCAACCTCTTATCTCTTTCCCCATTTAGTGACCATTTGAACCCAATTCCTAATCATCATGTTTAATCCGTTCCCTCAAAATCTTTCCATTGTGCCTGTATGTCAAAAAAAAGGCAATTTATGAATGAAAGCCAAATTTTCCCCAGTATTTTGAAGATCTTTCTCTAGTCAAAAATATTTTAAGTTCCTTGCAACAGTGTAATTGACAAGAATAATATTATAATGGTGTCAATATACACATGTAGATAGTAAAGTGAAATCAAACATCATTAAAAAATTAGGTTTTGCAATCCAGTGTGCTCATCTTCAGAAAATGATACCATGTTCTAAAGCCTCAAAGTAACAGAAGACATCCATTATAGCAAAGAAGCATTTTTCTTTATTTCCTAAAAGCACTGAATAACAGTCTTAAAGGTATAATGGGAAAAGTGAGAGATTATGGAGACAATACTGGTTAATGTTAAGCTTTGTGGCAGTGTGTGACTATTTTATAAATCTGAAATGGGGCAGCGATCACTTAGAAATATCACAGGGCTACGTGATTCATAGGGCTGGTTCTTCTTCTAATTGATAAAGTTTTCCTTAGTGTCTTTATACTTGTGCTTCCTTTCTATTTTTTTACTTTGGGGAAAAAAAATAAGGCAGAGGGGTGGAGGGAGTGAGGTGATAACCTATACTTGCATAGATGGTAATTGAATAAGAGAGTGTCTCCAAATGTTCATGTTCCTGGATGTGAAGGTGGGAGTGTAGGCTAATAGAAGGAAGCTTAAATCTCATGTCTTTACTTGTTATGACATTGTCCTCAAATCATCTAGATTGAATGATACCTTACACTAACTTCATATTATGCTTTATAGTTGAGAAGGTGCTTTCAAAAACATCAGCTTATCCTTTGAAATAAAGAGAGGAGAGAAGTGCACAGATTAGAATGGCGATGGGTAGTTCATTAGATGTTGATAGTTTGTTGGATGTTAAATGTGATGCTTATTTGTATTATTATTTAAACTAGATTGTAGTGTTTTTATTTTTGTTTTGAAGATCAAATGATAGTAGGCAAAATTTTTAAAAAATACTCCTTTATTTGGTTTCCTTTTAAATATTCAGTCTTTATTTTGGTCAAACTTAAATGTCTAATATGGCTGTACATTTTTTTTTCCAGCAGGTTTTTTTTTTAGTTTTCTTTTTTCTTTTTTAATTTTTTAAAATATTATTGAAGTATGGTTGATTTACAATGTTGTGTTAATTTCTGCTGTACAGCATAGGGACTCGGTTATACATATATATATATATTCTTTTTCATATTCTTTTCCATTATGGTTTGTCACAGGATATATTTTTTTTAATATATAAATTTATTTATTTATTTTTGGCTGAGTTGGGTCTTTGTTGCTGCGTGTGAGCTTTCTCTAGTTGTGGCGAGCAGGGGCTACTCTTCGTTGCGGTGTGCAGGCTTCTCATTGTGGTGGCTTCTCTTGCTGCGGAGCACAGGCTCTAGGCACGTGGGCTCAGTAGTTGTGGCTTGCGGACTCTAGAGCACAGGCTCAGTTAGTTGTGGCACACCGGCTTAGTTGCTTCATGCATGTGGGATCTTCCTGGACCAGGGCTTGAACCCGTGTCCCCTGCATTGGCAGGCGGATTCTTAACCACTGCACCACCAGGGAAGCCCTGTCACAGGATATTGAATATAGTTCCCTGTGCTGTACAGTAGGACCTTGTTGTTTATCGATCCTATACATAATAATTTGCCTCTGCTAATCCCAAACTCCCAATCCCAAACTCCCTCCTCTACCCTCCCCTCCTTGGCAACCACAAGTCTGTTCTCTACGTCTGTGAATCTGTTTCTTTTTCTTTTCTTTTTTTTTTTTTTTGCGGTATGCGGGCCTCTCACTGTTGCAGCCTCTCCCGTTGCGGAGCACAGGCTCCGGACGCTCAGGCTCAGCGGCCATGGCTCAGCGGCATGTGGGATCCTCCCGGACCGGGGCACGAACCCACGTCCCCTGCATAGGCAGGCGGACTCCCAACCACTGCGCCAGCAGGGAAGCCCTGTTTCTATTAGATCAGTTCATTTGTGTCATATTTTAGATTCCACATATAAATGATTTCATATGGTATTTGTCTTTCTCTTTCTGACTTACTTCGCTTAGTATGATAGTCTCTGAGTCCATCCATGGTGCTGCAAATGGCATTATTTCACTCGTTTTTATGGCTGAGTAATATTCCATTGTATATATGTGCCACATCTTCTTTATCCATTCATATGTCGATGGACATTTAGCTTGTTTCCATGTCTTGGCTATTGTAAATAGTGCTGCTATGAACATAGGGGTGCATGTATCTTTTCAAATTATAGTTTTGTCTGGGTATATACCCAGGAGTGGAATTGCTGGATCATATAACAACTCTATTTTTAGTTTTGGGGTTTTTTTAATATTTATTTATTTGGCTGTGCTGGGTCTTAGTTTCAGGAGGAGAGATCTTTGTTGCCCACATGTGGGCTCCTTTAGTTGTGGCATGTGGGCTCTTAGTTGTGGCATGTGGGATCTAGTTCCCTGACCAGGGATTGAACCTGGGCCACCTGCATTGTGAGCGCAGAGTCTTAAACACTGTACCACCAGTGAAGTCCCTCTATTTTTATCTTTTTGAGGAATCTCCATACTCTTTTCCATAGTGGCTGCACCAGTTTACGTTCCCACCAACAGTGTAGGAGGGTCCCCTTTTCTCCACACCCTCTCCAGCATTTGCTATCTGTAGACTTTTTGATGATGGCCGTTCTGACTGGTGTGAGGTGGTACCTCATTGTAATTTTGATTTGCATTTCTCTAATAATTAGCAACATTGAGCATTTTTTCATGTGCCTCTTGGCCATCTGTATGTCTTCTTCAGAGAAATGTCTGTTTAGGTCTTCTGCCCTTTTTCTGATTGATTTGTTTGTTTTGTTGTTGTTGAGTTTTATTCGCTGTTTGTATATTTTGGAAATAAAGCCCTTGTTAGTCGCATCATTTGCAAATATTTTCTCCCAGTCTGTAGGTTGTCTTTTCATTTTGTTTATGGTTTCCTTTGCTGTGCAAAAGTTTATAAGTTTGGCTTAGGTCCCATTTGTTTATTTTTGCTTTTATTTCTATTGCCTTGGGAGACTGACCTTAGAAAACACTGGTACAATTTATGTCTGAGAATGTTTTGCCTGTGTTCTCTTCTAGGAGTTTTATGGTGCCTTGTCTTATAGTTAAGTCTTTAAGTCATTTTGAGTTTATTTTTGTGTATGGTTTGAGGGTGTGTTCTAACTTCACTGATTAACATATGGCCATCCAGCTTTCCCAACACCACTTGCTGAAGAGACTGTCTTTTCCCCATTGTATATTCTTGCCTTCTTTGTTGAAGATTAATTGTCCATAGGTGTGTGGGTTTATTTCTGGGCTCTCTGTTCTGTTCCACTGACCACTATGTCTGTTTTTGTATGGCCGTACATTTTTAATGTGCCAATAAGTTGTGCATGTATATAATTTAAAACTTTTCTAAAAACAAAATAGGTAAAACTTTCAAGGATCCAATTTCTTAAAAATTTGGGAGTAACAGTTGCTATCCCACTGATCGTAAATTTTACTGACAAGCAGTTTTTAATATTATTATTTCCTTAGGCTAAAGAAATAAACAGAAGTATGTTAGGGATTGGCAATTTAAAGCTGTTAAGTGTCACTTTAATAATTAATTGATTTTTTCGTAAATGGTTTACTAGCTCCTTTTTTTCTGTTGTTTTGTAAAGAAGTTATATTTACCTATAACAATTTTGAGAGACTTCTTGTCAAAAGAGATCTCTCTTATAACTTTACAATTTAAAATGCTGTACATTTAGAATGTAATTATCCTGTATAATATTATTTTAGCCTACTTATTTCTTCTAGCTGTTGGGTAATATTCTATTTATCCGTTCATTGTTTAAGAAGAGATTACTGCCTGTATTTTTATGTTTTGCATGATTTGTATATGTATTGTCATGCAATAAAACCACTAAAAGTCAGATGTTTTATATATTTGTACCTTTCTCCCCTTCCCTGAGCCTTTGTAACACTTTTTGTTTTCCTACTAAAAATAGCTACTTTTTGGTATCTAAGCATCAAGGGTCATCACTCCACTGAAAATGGTAGTGTAGTTTTAACAAAAAGGGGGCAGCCTTGACAAAGGCATCAAGGAGAAACAATTTCATATTGTATAAAACTGCCTCCCCTTCCCCATTGTACTAGAGTAAATAAGGCTAGCTGCTGTGACAGTCAAATCTCAAAATGTCAGTGGCTTAACACAATAAAAGTTTATTTTTGCTCTCCTGTCAAGTCTGATGAGGGTGTTCAGGGCTGGAGGACAGCTTTCAGTGTGGTCATTCAGGGTCTCCTTCCCCCATATGGCTCTAATTTTGCTAGGATCTCAGACTTCTCTGTTGGATCCTCTGCCTCCAACTGGCAAGTAGGGACTGAGAAGATACAGAGAATCACATAGGAAGTTTGCATGACAGGCCTGGAAATGGTCAACGTGGTTTGCCCTTGTTTCGTTGACCATAACTCACTCATGTGCAAGGGAGTCAGGGAACTGTGATTTAGCCGTGTGACCAGGAGGTAAAGGAAAAGCTTTTGTTGAACATGTAGTGGTCCTTGCCTAGCTAGTGAATTCTGTTACTGAGAGGTCTCAAATGTTACATGGCTCTGGAAGGCTTGAAAGCAGACAGTGGTTATGGATGGGCATGAAAGAGGAAAAATGGACATGCAGCAGCTGAAGCCGGGCTCAGATTTACCTGTGTCCTCTGAGGGCACTTCCCAGATGCCACAATGAGAGCTCTACTGCCATCTTTCCAGCTCTCCTTTGAATTCACTTTCCATTGCCTTTAGCATGACCTGGCCTCCACCTCTGTCAGCCAGAGAACTCATAATCAATCAATGTGGCCAATATTCATTAGTAGAATGAAAACCGAAAACCTGAATAAGAAAATTAATGAGGCTATGGGCTCATTAAGCAAATGTATTAGTGAATAGTTTAGTGATATCTGAACTAGATTACAATGTTGTTTTTATCCTTATGCTATGAAGGACACTTGTGCCCAGCACTGAATTTGGTAATTGGGTTGTTGGTTATTGAAAATGACATTCAAGTGTATTGATCACCTTTTTAATCTTTGAAGCTGACTGAATGTAAATTTGATTTGATGGTTTAAATTTGAATATGTCATAAAAGGGCCTTAACCCCTTTTATAGAGATTAAGAGAAACCTCTTCCCATTAACTTGTTTTATTTTTGTTACCATGGAGACCACAAGAGGCACAATCTTCATAAATTCATAATGCAGATGAATTAGCCTCCAAGTAATGAATGTTTGTATACATTTATTCACTTCAAATAATGTTTGAAGTGATTTACATTTATGTCAAAAATGAATATGGATTTTTTTTTACTTTCTTGAGTTTCATAAATATGCAGTCTAGGATCATAGGTTATGAATATAAAATTAATTCACTGAGATACCCACTTTATGAGTCTAAGTTATTAATTAGTTCATCACAAAATGCCATAGCAAAAAAGCAGTTTAATGATATAAATTGCTTTTATCAACTACAGATCATTAAAATGTACAATTATAATGAAAAGAAAATCTTATACATAATATCAAGCTTAACATTAATACTCTATTCTAAAGTATCTAGTATTCTATAGGATATATATTTTCTGTTCTAAATTTTGGAATAATAATTATTTCAAAATATATGCATAAAATTGGAATCACCAAAAGTCATGAACGAAAGTAATTTGCTGCTGTCAGTTTAGTGTTAGTAATGGTTATGACCAGCAGTATTTACCTAACTCTCATAACAAACTCCTTGCTTGAATGGTAACATTTCCTCCCTCACCCCTAAATAATTGTGTCTTTCTCACTGAGAGTTACGACCCTCTCAGAAATCTCTGCGAGGATTCTGGAGAGAATATGGATTTAGCCCAAATGGCTGTTATAATTCTATAAATTCATTCATCTTAGCCAGAAATGACATCTCATGTTTACGTTAATTTAAGAAGAAAAGTTCTGATATTGTCCTCAAAGAACATTCAACAAGATTCTGCATATTAGCTTGAGTTCAGATGCAGCCTCCTTCTGGGGGCAGAGGGAGGAAGCAGCAGTCTTTTTAGCTTGGTGGGGATTCCCTCTCACCAGCCTTCAGCCATCCAGGCTAGAGTCATCTATCCCTTCCTAAAGCTACTCTCCCCACTAGAGACCTACAAAATAGTTTTTCCCACAGCCAGTAATTAGCATGTAGATAGAGATGAATTTGGGGTCACTGGGGGCTGTTTTGTCTACACTTCCCCAGAAGAGAAGCAGAAAAACTTTGGAGCCTCAGTTTGTTACCTCAGCTCAGGCATTCACAAATTATGGAAACTTGGTCAAATTACTAAACTTCTCTTTTCCTCATTTTCCTATTAACGTAAAATGGGGATAATAAGAGTACTTGCTTCATAAGCAGTGGTGTGAGGGTTTGTATCTGCAAAAGCCAACTGTTAAATTTTCAGGAATTTTGCACATCATTGTTAAATATAGCCCCTATTAAAAATTAAATTATATAATTTAATAATAGGTTATATTAAATCAGGTAATAAATAATCAAAACTCATCACTTCCTAATTATTTGACTACATTTTACTATTATCTATGGTTCTGAGATTATTTACATCTGTTGAATCTATATGGTGAAAATAGCATATAATGGTGAACTACTGTGAATTTCTGCCCAAGCCCTACGTTCAGTGACATCAGATTGGTAGCTTGAAATTGGCCATGGTGGCAATGTAAGTTCTCAAAATGCGTTAGCCATTAGTATTTCTGAGGTGTGTTTATTTCATTTTTCGCATCTCTGTTCTTTCCAACCTTTCTCCTTGAAAGGTCTCTTCTTTTCCTCTTCCCTCTTTCCCTTCCTCCACCCCCAAGCCCAAAGCAGGGGGTATGGGGAGGTATGACAGTAACTGGAAACCATTCTAGGTCCCTTTCCTTTTCCTTTCACCTCTACTGACTTGACTTTAAGCTCCGCCTGCACCAGATCACAGTGTATATCTGACTTAACAGTGGATCTCCAGAACCAAGCAATGAGCCTACCCTGTAGCAGCCCTCAAATAATCCCTGCTCTGTAGATCCACCTGAGGACAAGGAGGGGGAGTGTTGTAGAAGCCCTGCAGGACACACGTTTGCAGTCTTCTTTCTGCTTACTCTCTCTTATGACCCTTTTGGTTCTAGAAAGTCAAAGCTATAGCTGGGAACTGCTGCTTTTCAACACTGCTGCCCTCCCCAGACCACTGCCAAGATTAACTAGAAGGGTTCTAGAAAATGTTCTAGAGAGTATATTTGATTAAATGACCTCAAGCAGCTGTAAACAACAGTAGACTAGGCTGTGAAGAAGTATGCAGAGATAATGACTTACTAAGGTTTTCATTTGTCCCCAGTTCTGGAAACTTCATCTTTGCCCTTCCTCCTCTATTTTATATGCCTAGTCAAGAGCTTTCCTATGTAGCAATTGTTGTCAAATTGGCTCTGGTTTTGAGAATCAGCTATTCATCCTGTTTGTCAATTTAATGACCTGCTTTGGTTCATTTTACAGTTAAGTATCCTTCTGCCCCATGGCCTAATTCAGTTTTCATTAATTTGCCTTTTAATGAAGAACTTTGAGATTTAGTTTTACCATGTCTTGGCTGCGTTCTATTTTAAATTATAGGTTACCATCTTGCCCTGATTCAAACTACCCGGTAGCACCTGAATTTTGAGTTGCAGTTAAGCATGTAAAAATAGATTTGCTATGGTATAACTACCTTTAATTATACTTTTAGTAAACAGAGTCAGTTACAGATTCCAAAATTTAGAGAACTATCCAAGGGATTTTTTTTCCTCGGAAGGATTTTTATGACTGACTTTTGCTGCAATCCTCAGTGATCTTCCTAGTGCTTTTCATGATCAAAATAGTTCAGGGTTCTGTAACTGGCTCTTTTATCTATGCCACTGGGGCTACTTTATCTAAATACGTACACTTGTATCTTCAAATAATTGTAGATAAAAAGATGAAATTCTAAGGTAAGACCTTTCCTTTAATGACCTAGTCCCTTAAAAGTTTTTTGTTTTTTTTTTTTTTTTTTTTTTTGTGGTACGTGGGCCTCTCACTGTTGTGGCCTCTCCCGTTGCGGAGCACAGGCTCCGGACGCGCAGGCTCAGCGGCCATGGCTCACGAGCTCAGCCGCTCCGCGGCATGTGGGATCTTCCCGGACCGGACCAGGGCACGAACCCGTGTCCCCTGCATCGGCAGGCGGACTCTCAACCACTGCGCCACCAGGGAAGCCCTTGTTTGTTTTTTTTTTTTAATCGATTAAACACTTTCTCTCAAGATTTTGCCGCCCAGATCATCTTAAATAGGCCGTGGATTGGCATTAACCCACCATCTGGGGCAATTTAGTAGTTGCTTTTTAGGTTAAAGGTGGCCTTCTTCAGGGGCAAGTTAATTGTCTAACCAGCACCTGGTATTGTCCCAGCTGCAGAGCAGATGGTGCAGTGAGCAGAGGGCAGCTGCGGGGCCCACCCCATGGTTTCACCTGCTTGCAGGCCACAACACACTCTCTCTCTCTCTACTGGGGGCTCAAAAACATTCTCTTCCATCTCTGCCTCCTCAACCCCAGCAGAGTTCTGAAATAGAAACTGTCTTTTTGTGTGATAAAAGATAATGGAATGACTTCCACAAGTGTTGCAAAAAATTTCTTTGAGTTTAGGGAGGAGGCCTGGGTGAGAAGTTCCCTAAGGAACAGGTGTTAGGGTGTGTTTGAATAGTGGGCCATCTGCTAGGCTGTGGCAACCTGCTGGGTGTAGCTGGCTGCCTGACACATCAGGGTGTCACTGATTAATACATCACATGTATTAACACCATGCTTGTAGGGAATGATGCCCAGTGTGGTATGAAACTGAAATTAAAATAATAGATCTGTAACCTGTTTGTTCTGCTTGGGGTGGCCTAATGTGTGATTTAAAGTATATCATACTTGGGAGTATAATAAGATTTTCATTCACTTACTTAGTAAAGCTATAAAACCTGTTACTTCTTCTTTTATAACAGTAAGGTCTAATGGCACGAATCTTTCAAAATGTAAAATATCCTTCTCTACAAAATATAATGCAATCAAGCAATATTCTACTCAAAAGCACATCTCCCAAAGATCAGATTATCTCTTTAGTAAAAGGTTCTTCCGTCCTAATCCAGAATTTTTTAGAGTATTACCAGAAGTTAATATTCTCTTTCGTGAATGTAGTATATATCCAAAGTGTATTACTTTGTCTTGACTTCCTTTGAATGACATTTCTGTCTCATAGAAGTTCTTGTTCATATTTTCAAAGGGAGTAGGTGTATAACCATTTGCAGCCATTATATAGCTTTTGAAATATGTTATGTGTTATCTGGGTGATCTGTCTGCTACTCACACATCTTTCAGACAGGCTGGCAAATTACTAGTAGCTCTCTCCATCTTGAAATACAGTTGACAGAAACTGAAGGAAACACCTTACAACTACTGGGGAAAATCTTATAATTGGGTTATAATTTTCCTCTCTGAAGGGAAAATACCATTTAGACATAAGAAATAGGCTGGGAAATATAAACTGAGCTTAGGAGCAACTAGCTCTGTAATACATAGACAGCTTTTGGTAATCCTCAGTGAAATTAGAAAATCTCTTCTTCGTGATGGAAGTCTTACATGAAAACAGAGCACCGTTTTCTGTGTTTTCCTTTGTTGGATCTCTCCAGTTCTCATAGGAATTATGCAGGTAAATAGTAATAATGTGCTAATAATCCTAGACATCAGAAGCATCATTGGTTATGCTGTTGGTTTGCGAACATCTATTGCAAGTTCCATCTCGAAACTCAAGTCATAGTCTCAGGCTTTCCTTCTCCCTCTAGCAGAGGGCACAGGATCTGGGATCAGACCCCTGGGGTTCCGGCAAGTTGAGAAGAGTGTTTTGCCCATCTATTTAAATGCTCTGTGGGCTCCAGTCTGGTCAGCCTGGACCTTAAGACACAATTGGTCTGGGCCTTCAGGAAGCAGCAACTGGGATGGAGAGAGAGGAGGGAAAGGAGAGGGAGACAGGTAACATGGGCCCAGCAGCCACCATCCACGGGAAGAGTCCATCCTGATCCTGGACAGGAGGGAAGGGCAGTTCTTGCAGTCAGGCCAAGTCTACAGAACAGGTGTTGGAACATTAGTGACTCCCTGCATGAATTAAAACCCAAACTCCCCAAACTAAAGACATGCTCATCTTTATAAAGTGCAGCAATCTGCCAGTGCATCGGTGGGCTTCCTCTTGCAGCATCAACCTATGATGACAATCAACATTCAAGACAATTATTATTCATAAGAAGTAAAATAACATTTTAAGGATTTGTTAGCTGCTCCTTTGTTAGGTAAAGTGATTCTACAGAAATTCTGGTTCACCCTGATGAAATGCAAGGATTATGAAAATTAGACAAACTAAAAATACTTCCAACAACAACAAGAAATTAAGTTTAAGATGTTGTATGCATCTAACTAAGAAGAACAGAAATCTGAGCTGTGTTCAAAGGAGGTATCTTTTACAAAAGTAGGGGCAGATATAAAAATAGAAATTTGAGCAGTGGCTCACAGCCAATTTTATATCATTTGGGTTGAGAACAAATGGTACCATAACATCTATCATTAGAAAAGAACATATCCTACCCAAACAGAGAATGGGAGAAAGTGATTTATGAGGTGCTTTTGAAGAAAACATGCCTTCTGGAAAGCAAATGAGAGACAACCAATGAAACAGCTGTAAACAGTGACTGCTAAAATTCAGGAACCAGACCAATATAAATTGAAACATTAGTGTAAGATGAATAGGTAAGAAAGATACCTTAAGGTCAATACTCACCTCAGGCTCTTTGTATTCAAATGACCATAACTAATTAAGTCTCTGCCCTTTTATTTTCCCAACATATATAAATGCCACCAATAGCCTAAACTTAAAGTTATGTTGTCTTCATATGTTTTCAATATATTGAAGAGAAACAATAAAAAAAAATCACCCACTAAAAGGAGGTCTCTTAGCCACCTAGAACTTTCAAGTTTGGAAACACTGAGTCATCTAAATTGATGTTCAAGGACATGGTAATTTTCATTAATCTGGAAGCTGGATTCTAAGGTAAAGGAGGTACCATCTACTGGCACTCACTTCTGGGGCAGCACAAGAGTTATGTCTCTGATGTTGCATCAGCAGTTTAACATAGGAAATGCAGAGCCCATCCCTGTTTTTTGAGTAAGACCTTGGTGGCACATTTCCTGGACAGAGTGGACATGTGATCCTTCATCACTTCCCTCATCTTCTCTTGTCTCAGCCTTCTCCTCTGCTACCACCAGCCCATGTGGCCACAGCAGAAGGAACTAGCTCCAGTAGAGAATGGGAACAAAGCTGCTTTTTGCCATAGGATCTGCCTCTACTCTTGACCTGCCTTTGGCAAGTCTCCTTCTGAAGGAGCGTGGCTGGACCAGGGCAGCAGGTGACTCTGGACCTCCCACCCCTCTGTCATGTGTACTGGATGTGGGGAGGTGGTCATCCCAGGAGAGGAGCACATTGTTCCCTCCATGGCTTTAAGAGGTGTTCACTTTTCCACATTTCCACTGAGAGGGGACTGCTGAGCTCAGGTACCCCTGAAACCAGGGAACACACACAGCTAGCTATCAGCTGACCACCACAGACTTGCCATGCCCGAGAAGCCAGCATTTCTGGTTTAAAAAAAGGAATGCTGTATGCAAAATTGTTTAGCCAAGAAAAATGAGTACTATTTCTTTCCCATTATGGTAAAAAGTGCTAGACTTCAAATGTGATAAATACATGAACTGGCCCAACCATTATTTTTTCTTAAATGACATAGGAAATTTATCCAGATTAAACTTAGTTTTCATTGGTACTTCTTTCTGTTTGGAATTTTCATAAAGAAGTGAAATTTATTTTGTACTTTATATTTATAAATGCATTTCATTAAAATTTTCAAAAGTTCCTAATATAAATGGTACCATTTTCTATAAATATAAAAAGTATAATAAAATAATATCTCTATACATAAATACTACAAAATAACAACAGTGACAGACACCAATTAAATTAATCAAAAGAAATATAAGTATGGTAATCATCCTTTAGTGAGATACAATATAAGATATTGTATCTTTAGTGAGATACAGTATTTACAAATTGCTTTCAATCCAAGTGTATAGGGGGACTCAATTAAAGGTTGAATTTTCAAGAACAAAAATAAAGGTAACAAAAGAGGAGTAAAACAAAATAAAGACTAAATAAGATTTTACATATCAAAACCAAGTGAGATTATTTAGGAATTCCAGACTCCCTGGTCACAAAAGCCAAAAATCAACCTTTCTACTACATTAACGTTCGAACCTATATATATATATATATATATATATATATATATATATATATATATATATATATTTTGGAAGTATATGGGGAGAAATCCCACATAAATTGTCTTTGTAGAGCCTCAAACAACAGTTAACTGATGACAATTATCAATAATATTGGTATACCTTAGAATTCAGTGTCTTTGTGGGGGAGAAGGAAAATTGTTTAACAGCTTATTGTACCATTTAATGCCACAAAATTAGAATACTTTAGTAAGGTTATGTACATAAAAGAGCTCTAACTTAGTTAATAGGAAGAAAGGATCCTGTGTTTTATGTTCAGTAGATTATGCTGCATACTTTTTAAAGTTTTTTCTTAAACTTCTGTAAGTTATGATCAATGAAAATAATACAGTGCATGCATGTTGACAGAGTCTGTGGAGGTCTATCAGTCATTTGAAACTTAGTTTTGAAAGGCTTTATTAAGCTCACCCACACTTCACCTCACCAGGGGTAATTAATAAGTTCTACGTTCACCCACTTGCCATTTTTGCTGGGGTTTTCTTTTAATAAAGTATGGTATATATTGTTTAGAGCAATGTTCCCTCTGGAAATAACATATGATAAATAGTCAGAAATTATTAGCCACAGGGGAGTATTGGATTATGGATAGGAAACCTTGGAGATGTAAAGCCTTCCATGGGGACTAAACTCCCAGGAGACACAGCCACCTCCAGCATCTTTATTTCCTTCTGTCTCTTCCCACAGGTTCTGCTTTGCTTCCATCAAGAGAGTCCTGCTTGGCCTCCTGTGTCATATAGATGGGTAAGAAAGTCCAAGTTTCAAGTTCAGTCAGAAAACTATCAAGCAGTTTTGAATGTGGGTCTCATACGCTGCCTACAGCCATGCTTTACCAAAGTAATTCTTGAAAGAAGCTAGAGAAAGAAGGATTCAATGATTACTGAAAAAATTCAAGCTAAACATGGAAAGAATTTCATGGAGATTGATGATATACTGGAAGTGGATATTGAACAAGGTCATGAGATAGCTACCTAATAAAAAGGTCTTTTCTTAATATAACTTGTATTATGACAATATGACAATCTTTTATGACATAGTAGCAATTTGACTAAGGCAGAACACTGGATAATGGGTTATCAGTTCAAAAATGTTTTCTACAGTACCTATGATTTTGTAAGAAATATCTCTGATTTCGCTTTTTCAGAAAGCCAGTAAAACATTATTCCTGTGTTCCTAAGAGACATTGTAAGCATAAAGCATTTGGACCCCGATGTACCCATTGACTGCTGGAATATATGGAACAATGGATTTCTCAGACTGTTTTCCAAGCATACTAGATTCAAAAAGGAAAATAAATCTCCTTTTTCCCATAGGCAAGAACATCTTGCATTCTTCAGACTTAAATTTATTCCAATCTATTTTCTATTCATCTAGTCCATTCATTTGCCAAAGAATTATTTCCTAATACACCATAAAGTATGAAATGAATGGATGAATAATGGAGTGAAGATAACTAATAATTATACCTCATAATATCTACAGTAGAAATTATAAAAGTCACAGATTTAAAAATCCCCTGCAAGATAAATATTCTTTCTTTCTACTCTGCGTTCTAACATAGAGAAAGTTAGCATTTTGGAGTTAGGTTGCTACTTGAATCATGACTGGTGACATTTTTGAAAAGGAAATGCCAAACTGTTTTAAGATTTCAAACAACAGAAGAATCAAGGGATCAGAATTAAAACTGGGGTAGAAAGAAATCCCTGTCACTTAGAGATTGACGCTTTCATTCATCTTCTAATTATTTCACTCAGAAATGTCTTCCATTATACACTGCCTTAGTCATCCCAGTTATCACTGCTCTGGGATTGAACCCTAAGTCCCTCCTACTCTTTTTCTGCACACAGCCATCCATATATTACTAATTTTATTCCTGATGGCCTTTCAATTACCCATATTCTTCCCCATGAAGGAATTCAAGGTCAGTACTGTTCCCAAGGAGTTATCTGGTTCCAGTCTGTTACCTTCAGGTAAGTAAATAATGAAAGCAACCATCTAAATACATCGTGATCTTCTCCACACTAACAAGCTTTACACCTGGAGAACAATATTAAATTTGTTCCAGGATAGAATCTGATGTTTAAAATTGTCCTAACATAGCATGCTATGTTCCAGTATAATCAGCTTTGGTAACTTCTAGTTCATTCCTTCCTCAAGCCCAGCCATTGGGTACATTTTTAGAATCATCAATTCATTCACCATCTTGTTTAATCAAGACACTTCAGTGTGCCTGCTGTAATTCAACAGGAGACTTATAAACTAGTGTTTCTCAAGTATCTGTGGTAAAGGAGGATTTTTTTTTAAATTTCCCCACTGTTGCAGACAAATTGTTTGGTAAAAGACAATGAAAATGAATTACTAGAAAATGATACTGGATATCAGCAAAATCAAATTGCTATTAAAAACCATCTAAGACTTGACTCTCAATTTCTGTACTTGTCACAAATCAGCCTCAGGGCATAGCCCATGCCTTCCTTGCATAACACTATTCCCAAACATTCTTGTTACTTTATCTCAGGGTTTTGTTCCCACGTGTGAATCATTATCATGCCAAGAACAGGGAGGTGGGAGCAGACCACCTGGGCACATGCAATAGGAAGTTGTATTGTCTGTAGACAATTTTTTTATCTTTCTTTTTATTTATTTATTTTTTGGCCATGCTGAGTGGCATGTGAGATCTTAGTTCCCCGACAAGAGATCAAACCCGTGCCCCCTGCAGTGGAAGTGCGGAGTCCTAACAACTGGACCACCAGGGAAGTCCCTGTAGACAATTTTTAAACAATCATAAAACTGAATAAAGACCAGAGGACAGACAGCAGAAGCAAAAAGAACTACAATTCTGCAGCCTGTGGAAGGAAAACCACATTCACAGAAAGATACACAAAATGAAAAAGCAGAGAACTTTGTACCAGATGAATGAACAAGATACAACCCCAGAAAAACAACTACATAAAGTGGAGATAGTCAACATTCCAGAAAAAGAATTCAGAATAATGATACTGAAGATGATCCAGGACCTCGGAAAAAGAATGGAGGCAAAGATCGAGAAGATGCAAGAAACGTTTAACAAAGACCTAGAAGAATTAAAGAAGAGATGAACAATACAATAACTGAAATGAAAAACACACGAGAAGGAATCAATAGCAGAATAACTGAGGCAGAAGAAAGGATAAGCGACCAGGAAGACAGAATGGTGGAATTCACTGCCACAGAACAGAATAAAGAAAAAAGAATGAAAAGAAATGAAGACAGCCTAAGAGACCTCTGGGACAACATTAAATGCAACAACATTTGCATTATAGGGGTCCCAGAAGGAGAAGACAGACAGAAAGGACCTGAGAAAATATTTGAAGAGATTATAGTCAAAAACTTCCCTAACATGGGAAAGGAAATAGCCACCCAAGTCCAGGAAGCGCAGAGTCCCAGGCAGGATAAACCCAAGGAGAAACATGCTGAGACACATAGTATTCAAATTGACAAAAATTAAAGACAAAGAAACATTATTGAAAGCAACAAGGGAAAAACGACAAATAACATGCAAGGGAACTCCCATAAGGTCAACAGCTGATTTCTCAGCAGAAACTCTACAAGCCAGAAGGGAGTGGCATGATACAGTTAAAGTGATGAAAGCAAAGAACGTACAACCAAGATTACTCTACCCAGCAAGGATCTCATTCAGATTCGATGGAGAAATCAAAAACTTTACAGACAAGCAAAAGCTAAAAGAATTCAGCACCACAAAACCAGCTCTACAACAAATACTAAAGGAACTTCTCTAAGTGGGAAACACTAGAGAAGAAAAGGACCTACAAAAACAAACCCAAAACAATTAAGAAAATGGTCATAGGAACATACATATCAATAATTACCTTAAATGTGAATGGATTAAATGCTCCAACCAAAAGACACAGGTTTGCTGAATGGATACAAAAGCAAGACCCATGTATATGCTGTCTACAAGAGACCCACTTCAGGGCTTCCCTGGTGGCGCAGTGGTTGGGAGCCCGCCTGCCGATGCAGGGGACACGGGTTCATGCCCCGGTCCGGGAGGATCACACATGCTGCGGCGCGGCTGGGCCCGTGGGCCATGGCCGCTGAGCCTGCGCGTCCAGAGCCTGTGCTCCACAACGGGAGGGGCCACAGCGGTGAGAGGGTCGCGTACCGGAACAACAACAACAAAAAAAAGAGACCCACTTCAGACCTAGGGACACATACAGACTGAAAGTGAGGGAATGGAAAAAGATATTCCATGCAAACGGAAATCAAAAGAAAGCTGGAGTAGAAATACTCATATCAGATAAAATAGACTTTAAAATAAAGAATGTTACAAGAGACAAGGAAGGACACTACGTAATGATCAAGGGATCGATCCAAGAAGAAGATATAACAATTATAAACATATATGCACCCAACATAGGAGCACCTCAATACATAAGGCAACTGCTAACAGCTATTAAAGAGGAAATCGACGGTAACACGATAATAGTGGGGGACTTTAACACCTCACTTACACCAGTGGACAGACCATCCAGACAGAAAATTAATAAGGAAACACAAGCTTTAAATGACACAGTAAAACAGATAGATTTAATTGATATTTATAGGACATTCCATCCAAAAACAGCATATTACACTTTCTTCTCAAGTGTGCATGGAACATTCCCCAGGATAGATCACATCTTGGGTCACAAATCAAGTAAATTTAAGAAAATTGAAATCATGTCAAGCATCTTTTCTGACCACAACACTGAGATTAGAAATCAATTCCAGGGAAAAAAACGTAAAAAACACAAACACATGGAAGCTAAACAATACGTTACTAAATAACCAAGAGATCATTGAAGAAATCAAAGAGGAAATCAAAAAATACCTAGAGACAAATTACAAAGATAACACAACAATCAAATCCTATGGGATGCAGCAAAAGCAGTTCTAAGAGGGAAGTTTATAGCTATACAAGCCTACCTCAATAAACAAGAAAAATCTCAAATAAACAATCTAACCTTACTCCTAAAGCAATTAGAGAAAGAAGAACAAAAATCCCCAAAGTTAGCAGAAGGAAAGAAATCATAAAGATCAGATCAGAAATAAATGAAAAAGAAATGAAGGAAATGATAGCAGAGATCAATAAAACTAAAAGCTGTTTCTTTGAAAGATAAAATTGATAAACCTTTAGCCAAACTCATCAAGAAAAAGAGGGAGAGGACTCAAATCAATAAAATTAGAAATGAAAAAGGAGAAGTTACAACGGACACCACACAAAGCATCCTAAGAGACTACTACAAGCAACTCTATGCCAATAAAATGGACAACCTGGAAGAAATGGACCAATTCTTAGAAAGGTATAACCTTCCAAGACTGAACCAGGAAGAAACAGAAAATATGAACAGACCAATCACAAGTAATGAAGTTGAAACTGTTATTAAAAATATTCCAGAAAACAAAAGTCCAGGACCAGATGGCTTCACAGGTGAATTCTATCAAACATTTAGAGAAGAGCTAACATTCATCCTTCTCAAACTCTTCCAAAAAATTCCAGAGGAAGGAACACTCCCAAACTCATTCTGTGAGGCCACCATTAGCCTGATACCAAAACCAGACAAAGATACTACAAAAAAAAGAAAATTACACACCAATAACACTGATGAATATAGATTCAAAAATCCTCAACGAACTACTAGCAAACAGAATCCAACAACACATTAAAAGGATCATACACCATGATCAAGTGGGATTTATCCCAGGGATGCAAGAATTCTTCAATATGCGCAAATCAATCAGTGTTGTACACCATATTAACAAATTGAAGAACAAAAACCATATGATCATCTCAATAGATGCAGAAAAAGCTTTTGACAAAATTCAACACCCATTTATGATAAAAACTCTCCAGAAAGTGGGCATAGAGGGAACCTACTTCAACATAATAAAGGCCATATATGACAAACCCACAGTAAACATCATACTCAATGGTGAAAAACTGAAAGCATTTCCTCTAGGATCCGGAAGAAGACAAGGATGTCCATTCTTGCCACTGTTATTCAACATAGTTTTGGAAGTCCTAGCCACGGCATTCAGAAAAGAAAAAGAAATAAAAGGAACCCAAATTGGAAAAGAAGAAGTAAAACTGTCACTGTTTGCAGATGACATTATACTATACATAGAGAATCCTAAAGATGCCACCAGAAAACTACTAGAGCTAATCAATGAATTTGGTAAAGTTGCAGGATACAAAATTACTGCACAGAAATCTCTTGCTCCTATACACTGACAATGAAAGATCAGAAAGAGAAATTAAGGAAACAATCCCATTCACCATTGCAACAAAAAGAATAAAATACCTAGGAATAAACCTACCTAAGGAGGTAAAAGACATGTATACAGAAAGCTGTTAGACACTGATGAAAGAAATCAAAGATGACACAAACAGATGGAGAGCTATACCATGTTCTTGAATTGGAAGAATCAATATTGTGAAAATGACTATACTACCCAAAGCCATCTACAGATTCAATGCAATCCCTGTCAAATTACCAGTGGCATTTTTACAGAACTAGAACAAAAAATCTTAAAATTTGTGTGGAGACACAAAAGACCCCAAATAGCCAAAGCAGTCTTGAGGGTAAAAAATGGAGCTGGAGGAATCAGACTCCCTGACTTCAGACTATACTACAAAGCTACAGTAATCAAGACAGTATGGTACCGGCACAAAAATAGAAATATAGATCAATGGAACAGGATAGAAAGCTCAGAGATAAACCCAAGTTGACCTATGGTCAACTAATCTATGACAAGGGAGACAGGGATGTACAATGGAGAAAAGACAGTCTCTTCAATAAGTGGTGCTGGGAAAATTGGACAGCTACATGTAAAAGAATGAAATTAGAACACTCCCTAACACCATACACAAAAATAAACTCAAAATGGATTAGACACCTAAATGTAAGATTGGACACTGTAAAACTCTTAGAGGAAAACATAGGAAGAACACTCTTTGACATAAATCCCAGCAAGATCCTTTTTGATCCACCTCCTAGAGAAATGGAAATAAAAACAAAAATAAACAAACGGGACCTACTGAAACTTAAAAGCTTTTGCACAGCAAAGGAAACCATAAAAAAGACAAAATGGCAACCCTCTGAATGGGAGAAAATATTTGCAGATGAAGAAACTGACAAAGGATTAATATCCAAAATTTACAAGCAGCTCATGCAGCTCAATATTAAAAAAACAAATAACCCAATCCAGAAATGGGCAGAAGACCTAAATAGACATTGCTCCAAAGAATACATACAGATGGCCAAGAAGCACATGAAAAGCTGCTCAACATCACTAATTATTAGAGATATGCAAATCAAAACTTCAATGATGTATCACCTCAGACCAGTTGGAATGGGCATCATCAGAAAATCTACGAATAACAAATGCTGGAGAGGGTGTGGAGAAAAGGGGACCCTCTTGCACTGTTGGTGGGAATGTAAATTGATACGGCCACTATGGAGAACAGTATGAAGGTTCCTTAAAAAACTAAAAATAGAATTACCATATGACCCAGCAGTCCCACTACTGGGTATATACCCAGAGAAAACCATAATTCAAAAAGACACATGCACCCCAACGTTCACTGCAGCACTGTTTACAATAGCCAGGTCACTGAAGCAACGTAAATACCCATCGACAGATGAATGGATAAAGAAGATGTGGTACATATATACCATGGAATATTACTCAGCCATAAAAAGGAACGAAATTGGGTCATTTGTAGAGACATGGATAGATCTAGAGACTGTCACACAGAGTGAAGTAAGTCAGAAAGAGAAAAACAAGTATCGTATGTTAACGCATATATGTGGAACCTAGAAAAGTGGTACAGCTGAACCTGTTTGCAGGGCAGAAGTAGAGAATCAGATGTAGGTAACAAACGTATGGACACCAAGGGGGGAAAGTGGCGGGTGGTAGGGGTCGTGGTGTGATGAACTGGGAGATTGGGATTGACATATATACACTGATGCGTATAAAATTGATGACTAATAAGAACCTGCTGTATAAAAAAATAAATTAAATTCAAAAAAAACTGAATAAAAATCAGTCTGCTTTTGAAGTCACTGTGACTGTGCTGGTCTTGAACTAAATATCCACAATTTCCAGATGGTGTGGCCAGCCGAATTATGTAGTGACAGGTGACAAGTATCAGAGATCTTTAAATGGCATTCCTTTGAGGATTAGCAAATCCTGTCTTCTCAAATTCGCCAGTAATCTTTTTATTTGTACTTATTACAGGCTGGATACATAGTAAGAAATCAATAAGTTCTTTTTTTTGTTTGTTTGATTAAATTTTTCCAATGTGTAAACACACACACAAAAAATCAGTCTGCTTTTTGTTATCATCATTCAGTCATTGACAATTCTAAACAATGTCAGTAATAAGATCTTCTCCTTGATAAAAACACTCTTCTCCCCTCAAAAAAATCTTTTCCACACACACAGAACCCACTATGTGCACTTTAATCAATTTTGTTGCTGTACCCTACATGGTCTCTAGTTTCTCCACAATCTCTGTTATCAAATAGGACACACTATTAAGAGTCTGACCAACTCAGAAAATAATGGAAGACCTATTCCTAGCTGTTCAGACATTAAATTTCTTCAATATATCTCTGTTTTTAACAATATTTAAGCAATAGCACTGCCATTGCTAGTTGATATTTGGCTTTTGAGATCAACTATACCCAGTTCTTCTTTCCTCTAGTGTTTAGTCTTAAGCTACACTTCTGTATCTTAAATTTTCTATTTGAGGAGGGTTTTTTTAATTTCCCCTAATTATACCATGGGATCCTTTTCCCTTCTGAAATCTGCCCATTGTTGAATTAGTCTTCCAGTTGGTTTAAGTCAACTTAAAAATTGTTCCCGCCTCCTAGAATCAGGAAGGGCACAGTCTTAAGTTAGTTTCCCTAGAAGCAGAGCCTGCAGTAGGGATTTAGGATGTTTTATTGAGGGACTGGTCTTCAGAAAAAGGGATTGGGAGCTGAGTGAGGATGTGATCTCAGTGGTCTAGCCTTGGCCTGAGCCACTGGGTTGTGTGTGCCTGTATGCGGAGGGTGCTCTGGGGTAAAAATCACAATGCAGAATCATCCTGCCTGTAACAGACTATCATTGTCTGTCCCCAGGAGGGAAGTATATAACCTCCCAAGCATCCTAGCCATGGGACTTGAAGAAGATGGAAGATATAGGTCTGGTTCTAGGTTATGTGGGGGGAGCACCAGCAGCATCTACTATATGTGCAGTGCTCAGGTTCACTGGCTTCCCACATTCAGTTCACTCCATCTAGATACAACTTCTCCAGGATTCTAGTTGGTCACAATTCCTGGGGAAGCTTGCAAGAGGAAGGTTAGAAGAAGAAGGTAGATTGCTGCTGTGGCAGTTGGTCCCAAGGCTATAACTAATGTTATTACTGCCTTTTTTTACCACCCGTTCTAGATTCCCCTCATCCTTGGCTAGTACTTCTACTAGTCTAAGTGGTTTGCTTTGTGGAATGACCTAGACCCACATCACTGAAGGGTCTGGGCCACACTTCACTGTGCCCTATCAGTCTATGGTTGCTATACTTGCCCATTTACAGTTAAAATCAGGTATGGGAGAACCACAGGATGTCTCAGTAGATCACCTGAGTGCCAAATATATTCCTCCCACCCCCATTTTGTATCAGGCTTACCTCCTTATAATGATCAGGGTCAACTCCATCTGGCATTGTGGGAACTCCTTTGTGTGCCTGCCAATCTACTGGCACAAGGAGCCTTAAGTGACCACATGGCAGCCACAGAAATAAGTGTAATAGGTATCTTGATGCACCACCTGTTGGAAATACCCCCCTTTTGTGAACCAGGACTTCTAGACCCACAGGGCCAAGGGTTGTGAGAAATGGGAAGCACAAAGTCCCCGAGTGGGTCACTGGGAATACCGGAGAGCAGTGCTACTCCTATTTCTGTCCCTTGGTTCCCCAGTCCATGTTGTTCTTCCACCTGTTTGGGCCATAGTACCATAATATGGCTTTTGGTCTACATCTTGAAGGATAACACCCCCTCCTCACAGGGTGTCTACCTCCAGCTCGGCATGTCAGCTGTGCCTTCAAGTGTCCTTTCCACAGCTCTATCAAGCTGGCAACTTCTGGATGATGAAGTATGTGATAGAGCCAGTGGATCTCATGTTCATGTATCTTTTCCCACACTGGTGGTCTTTGCCATGAAGATTCACTTAGTCCAGGGTGGTGTTTTTCAGGATACTGTGTCAGGTTATCAGGCAATCTGTGAACATTTGGATAGTGCTGCTGTACTGTGGGTAGGAAAAGGCAAACCTATACCTGAATTATGTGTCAGTCTTGATCAGTGATGAATCATTGACCTTTGCAGGGTAGAAGGCACCTGATGGAATCACCCTGCCGTCACGTTGCTGGTGTGTCTCCTCAAGGATTGGTACAACATCAGGGGGGAAGTTTGGGTTTCTGTTGCTAGAAAGTGATACATTCAGGAGCAGGAATGGCTCCGTGTTCTGTTGTGCCCAGACAGAGTCTCCACATATGCCTCAGTGGCTATTCTGTTCTTGAGCCCAATAAGTAAGCCCCGGGGTGGCCAATGACAGAGGCTGGCTGACATCTACTGACCAAGTCATCTTGTCTACTTGTTTACTTAGTGTTTCTTCTACAGTGGATGCTCTCTGGTGGGCATTATTGTGCAATATGAAGATCTTACACTTTGTTCCCACTCTAAAGTTCATTCACCTGCCTCTTTCACAGAACACTTTTGTTCCCATACCCTCTTGGTGGGCTGAGCTAGGGTATATATATACACACATTTTTATATATATTTGGAGAGAGAGAGAGTGTGCATTATAGTTATAGTTATATATATAAATCTATTAGTTTACACCAGTATCTCTAATTCAGTCCAATATCCGGGTGATAATTCTAGTTTTCTCCCTTTCTATATTTGTAACTCCCTTCTCCAACATTGAGAAGTCCAGTTCCCATTTTCCTTAATAAGGTTATTTATAGGAAATTTATAATTTCCCTATATGTAATCTATCTCATATTGCCGTTGTTGCCCCCTACCCATTATGGACACCCTCCTCACCCCGCTTGGGCTCCAATACCTGACACCAGTTCTTCCTTCCAAATGGATGCCTTCCTCATTCTGCTGAGGCTCTAATACCTCATGCCAGTCCTGTCCTTCTGCATGTCCTTCACTCTATTCCGACTTTGACACCTCTCGGAGGGAGGTAGGGGCCTCACACAGTCCCCGAGTCTGAACCACATGGTCCAAACCATCTTTACCAGAGCTTGACAGTAGAGACATTGGTTCAGATAATGAGGTAGAATTACCTTGTTTTTTTTCATTATCTTTTTTCTTTGTGTAAATCTCTCTCTAGACTCACCCATGAAGGGGACAGGGCAAGAGGAAAGGACTGTTAGCAGGGCAGAATTGGAGAATTTCAATACCCTCAACTATTATGTTTCTAAACTTAGGCCCAATAAGTGATGAAGATGTAAAGATAAAAATGGAAAAGTATAGAAGTATCATTGTTGTGTGCCAGTATATGAGACATATTAATTTTCTTTGTTGTAACAGACACTATACAGAACTCCTTGAATGCATGTCAAAATATTCAGATTAACAAATTACAAGGTAATCACAACGGCCACATGCAGTGGATGAGAACTGCCTTGAGTAACAGCCTTTTAATTTCCATCTACCACTTAACACCATAAAATTGCCCTCTTAATTTTATTATTCCACATACTCCTGGAAATGCTTCAGTTTCAAAAGATAAAGGCAGGGAAAAACTTTCTCAAATGAAGTACTTCTTGCTGTAATAATTGTGTTTTCACCATAAATGATGAGATCATGCCTATATCTTCTTGGCCTTAAGAGCTGGAAATGGACATTGAACTGCAGTTATTGCTGGTAGGTCAGTCACGGAATAAAAGCAAGAGCAGATTTTGAAATGTGTTAAGACTAGGGTCACCAAATAAAATACAGGTTGCCCAGTTACATTTGAATTTCAGATAAGCAAGGGATACTTTTAGGACAAGTATGTCCCAGATATTAAATGGGGTATACTTATACTAAAAAAGTATTTGCTATTTATCTGAAATTTAAATTTAACATGTCCTGTATTTTTATCTGCTACATCTGGCAACCCAAGATGAGAAGAGAAGCCCAAAAATTCTAATCTATTTGTTTTTCTAAAGCCGTGGAACAATCTCAACCGCTGTACTCAATAAAAAGAATATAACCCAGAGAAAAGCAACTGGCACTAAGCTGGGAGTTTTTCCAGATGTTACCAGGATTGAAATTAACTGGTAAAAATGGAAGAAACAGACTAGGCGAATATCCCAATCCTAGGAGAAACGGAGAAAGTGAAAGAGGGAGAAACCAAGAAGGCAGAAGGAAATATAAGGAAGAGAAAAGAGAACAAGAAAGAAATAAGACAGAAGGGGAGAGAAAGAAACTACTAGGAGAAGGAAGGTGGAGCCACAGAGGAGAGGGCGTAACCATTTTCCAGCTTAGCAGAAGCAGAATGGAGACAAAGTCCACCATGGGAACCCCATGGCCATTCCGTCTCCAGCTCCAAAGCAAAGATATCTCCCATCTCAGAAATCATGATGAGATGCATATCAGATGAAGAATATAGTCAACTTAATGTCCCAGCCCCCAAAGGGACAAGCAATTATATCTGTGCTCCAGAGTCAAGCCATAGGCCCCGAGTGATTTCTTATTATGAAAAATGCTTCTATAACATCTCCACATATCCACTTTCTTCAAAATGAGCCTCTCTAAATATGTAACAAACATCCTTTCTTATTCATGGCTTTGGAAATTATTGCAATAAAATGTACTGGAATAGAGTCATAATAACATCCCAAAAGATCCTACCAAGAAATCAGATATTTTGATACCACATACCACAAACAATATCCTAGAACTTAGTTTTCTTACATAGTAGAAACTTCTAACATTGCGTTTATATTGTAATAGTAACAAGATAACATTATAATTCTGGCTGCAGAGTTTAAGCAAATGAGGAAACTGAAAAATATCATGGAAGCTTTAGAAACTATCTGATCCAAATATCTCTCCCAACAGATGCAGAAATTAACTATAAGGTCAACATCTCATCTAAGTTGAGTTTTAAGAAGTCTAGATCAGTTACAAAGTAATGGTATCAGACACTCTGGTGTCCCGCCCATAGTTCCCACCCTCACCAGGTTACTCTAGCATGGTTTCCAACTGCCAGCACCATCATGTATTTGTCTGAGAACAAGAACTCCTGCTGCTGGAACCAGCAAGATAAAACTTTACTGCCATCACTTTGTGATGGTTAGTGGGTGGGAAAATTAGCTCTTCCTGGGATCAGCCCTCAAGCACTCCCCTATTCCTTAGGTGAGATAACTGAGGTGTGCATGAGATCCAGGCTGGCTCCACACGTTCCTCCAGTGGGATCAAGCACAATCTCCCACATGGATAGCTCCCTGGACAGCACCCTTTATTGGCTGACTTCGCTTCTTTGTCTCATTTCTTCACTCTTTTATCGGTGCTCTTTTCACCTCCCAAATCAACTGTCTGCACTTGAGTCATTGTTTGCTAGTGGGGAACCCAAACTAAGGCAGTCAGACTTCTAGAAGCCTGTTGTATCTCCAAATTTCTGATCAATATGATAGGTTATTAGAATGCATTTGGTAAATAAATCTCATTTTATTATACTTTGATAATATACTATTGTGCATAATAACAACAATAATTGCTACTTGGATCACAATATTTTCAAAGAATTTATATAGACATAAGTATATATATTGCTAATTCAGTATTCTTTCATTCATTCATATTTTTTCTTTTAGATGAATTTGTGAATTAGTAAAATATCAACAAGAAAAGTGAAACTTTACTATCAGTAGATAGAAATCACTAGGCTCTTAAGATAAAACAAGAAGAAAAACATAACTGCTTTAAAAAAAAAAAAAGTGAGGTGAGGCAGACAGAGAGAGAATGAAGTCCATTTAAACACTCTGGCATCATTTAAGTTGCTAATTATTTCTTATAGCAGCTAAATGGGCTAGGTTACCTTTGTCTGTGACCTACTAGATCAGTCTAAAAACTCTAGAATTAGAAGGTTCAGAGGTTTCTTTGAACTCTAAACATTTCTTCTTAAGTAGCCTCAGGAAAGTCATCTCAGTGTTTCAAGCACTCTACTTCTCAGGCAAGAAAGGATTTCAGAAAGTTAGGAGGAAAGAGACACTTTATTCAAGCCCCCATGGGGTAGACAGTTGATATATTTTGGGCTGCCCTACTCTTGGATCACCCTTCCTATATTGGGAAGTTCTCCATCTTTTGAGTCCTGTCCTTCCCCTGACAGAAGCCAGAAACGCTTTCCCACCTCCCATACAACTAGGCACCAGCATGTGATAGGGGCCTCCCCAACCAGACCTACTCGTGCAACACCTCAGTTCAGAGACTGGTGACCCACCTGAGCTAGTGCTACACAGATTCATTCTGGGGAAGGTGAATTGCAAAGACATGGACTTCCAGTGGCAGAGAGGGCCGAGGTTCAGCTGCAAGCTACAGCTTGTTTTGGGGGGCAGCAGTGAGCTCTGGTCTTGCCTCCATCTGGTGACTCCATGGGACCGTACTGTGCGATGATTTACGTGTTGCTCCTGAGACTGCACACCTCAGATGAGACTCGAACCCAGCCAAAATTCACATTGGGACTGGAACCCACAGGCTGGGACTCAAACCCACTGTCTTTTAATTGAGATTGCACACCTGGTCTCAGGACTTAGTGAAGCTCAGGTTCTTTATGTCTCAGTGCAGAAGGAATTCAGAGAGAGGCAAAGTGATTGGTTAGAAGTAGATTTGTTGAGAGAGAGACACACGCCATAGACAGAGTGTGGGTCATGCGGTCCATCTCAAAAGGCGAGGGCAGCCCCGGATACGGGGTGGTTAGTTTTTATGGGCTGGGTAATTTCATAGGCTAATGAGTGGGAGGATTATTCCAGCTATTCCAATATTTTGGGAGAAGGGGTGGAGATTTCCAGGAATTGGGCCACTGCCCACTTTTTGGCCTTGTATGGTTAGCCTCAGAACTGTTATGGCACCTGTGGGTGTGTCATTTAGCATATGCTAATGCATTACAATGAGCATATAATGAGGGTCAAGGTCTATGGGAAGTCAAATCTTCCGCCATCTTGGACCTAGTTGGTTCTAATCAGTTTATGTTGTATCCTCAACGGCTCTGACATTCTTTTAAATGTTGTGCCCTGTCCCCTTCCCTCCTATTTCATTCTGGGCTATATAATCTTTAAAGCTTATTCTCTGGTCCTTTGGAAGAGGCTTTGTGCTATCAATATCACTTGCTACATTTCTTTTATGCTTAAACTAGCTAGAGTTTGCAACTCTGTGGCCTGCAACTAAGAACTAGCTGACATACCCTTTATAATATGCAAAGCTACAATGCAGGAAATTTGAAGGTGAATGGAATCTTTTCCTCAAGGAGTTTATATAGCACAGTGGAGAGAAAAAAAGCAAGTGACCACATGTACAGTAGACTCTGAGAAGGCAGAAGAATATTGTAGGTAGACCAAACCCTTTGGAGCCATACTGCCTGGAGTTCAAATCATGGCCCCACCATTGTTAACTTTGTTTCAATGGACAAGTTACTTAACTTCTCTGTGCCTCAGTGTTTTTATCTGTAAAATGGGGATAATAATGTAACTATTTTATAGGGTTTTATCATGGAGAGTCCTGAATGTTTTCTCACATCCATTCTCTCCTTTCTGGGCACATGGCCAATCAACTAAAGATTTTATTTTCAACCTCCCTTAGAGCTAACTCAATGCAGCTGTGTCACTAAGTGTTAACCACTGGAATGAGAGCAGAAGCAATGTGCAGTACCCTGGCTCTACTTGGTTAAAAGGAAATTCGTTATCCTGGACTTATACTCTTTCTTCCCTTTCCTCCGTTTGAAAATGTTGATTACGGGTGATGAATGGTGATGGTGAAACTTAATGTTGAGGATGGGCCATCCTGCTAGCCTGGGTTCATGGATGACTCTGTGGAGCAGAGCAACCCTTCTACCATCATTGCAGTGTTATAAGAGAAATCAATGGCTGTATTAGTCAGAGTTCTCCAGAGAAACAGAGCCAATAGGAGATAGTTAGATACATACATACATACATACATACATACATACACACAGAGATAGAGATATGTTAGAGGAGATTTATTATGGGAATTGGAGGCTGAGAAATGCTGTTGTTACTGAACCAAACTTGGGTCTGCTCACCTGCCACACAGCAAAGCCAGTCTACTGACACCAGGGTGTGATGAAGGAAAGTACAGTGTTTATTGCAGATGCCAAGCAAGGAGAATGGGAAGCTTATGCTCAAAAGATGCAAACTCCCCAATTGCTTTCAGGGAAGGGTTTTTAAAGGCAACGTTAAGGGTGAGGGTTGCAGGGTGCATGATCAGCTCATGGACTTTCTTCTGATTGGTTGGTGGTGAGGTAACTGGGTGATGTTTTGGGAATCTTAATCATCATCCTTCTGGTTCCAACCAGTCTGAAGTCTATGTGCTTGTGGTCAGTATGTAGTCATCATCATCCGCCTGGGTAGACGTCTTAGTTTCTGCAGAACAATTCAAAGATATGTGTCAGATTGTTATGTATATCCCTTGAGGAGAAACTAAGGGTCCTGTGATTCTGCTTTATCACTGAACTATTGTTTAAAGTATCACTGCTTTTCTTGCTTGATCGCTTTTCCTTTATTTCTGCATTCCCTCACTTCCCTAATGAGTAACTTCTTGTGTCTGCTGTTTGGAACTCAGGGAAGACCTAGGAGACTAAAGCCTTTTTCTTTTTTTTTTTTTCCTTATTGGCTTTTTAACAATTTGTTACTTATTAAATATTTAGCAAGACTGTGAGGAACAGGGCTATGGTATCATATGAGTGGCTTTCAAACTTTTCTCCATAAAGTTGAAGAGTTCAAGGTGATCCTACATGACAATGATGCCCCAAAGAGTTAAGACTATAAATATGCAAAGTATAAAGGACTTGCCACTGAAGGGCCAGAGAAGGCATATAGGAAATGCACTACAGTGCAATAGTTTTGTGTACTACTAATATCATTATTTATAGGTGAATTAGTTTTTCATTTCATTACAAAATGCCATCATTAAGTTTCAGTAAGTTCTAAAAGTGAAGCCTTTTTCTATAAACAAGAAACAGGGGACATAGAGGGACTTTTATATCCAGGAAGGCCCCACAAGGTGCTTGAGTTCATTGTTTACAAACCGGAGAACCAGTTTACAGTAATTCAGTCCAGATCTGAAGCTCTGAGAATGGGGGTTGGGAGGATAAAAGGTGATGAGGGGACACACTGGTGTAAGTCCAAAGGCCTAAGAACCAAGGGCTGCTGTGTCTGAGGACAGGAGAAGACAGACATCCCAGCTCAAGAAGGGAAAAAGAGAATTTGATCTTCCTTCACCTTTTTGATCTCTTTGGGCCCTCAAAGGATTGGATGATGTCTACGGCCATTGATGAGGGCAGATTTTCTTTATTCAGTCTACTGATTCAAATGTTTATCTCTTCTGGAAACACCCTCATAGACATACCCAGAAATAATGTTTTACCCGCTATCTGGACATCTCTTAGCCCAGTCAACACATAAAATTAACCATCACAATGTCTTTATTTTTTAAGCCTTTGCATCACTGGGGCTCTTTATCACAGCAACGCTGGCTTTTACCCTAAATACTATAGTTATTACAAGGATTACACGTTTTACCTGAGCTTAGAACAGTACCTGGCTTAAAGTAAGCACTATATACATTTTGCTTGTATTAGCCCCATTTTTTTTTTCATGTGAAGATATTGAGGCCTAGATAGATTAAGCAATTGAATCATGGCTATACTCAAAGTGTCAGAATTAGGATTTAAACCCAATCTGTCTGCTGTAGAATGATGTATAAGTTTCAACTTATAAATGTCTTTGTTATTTAAACAAGTTTCATGCTTAAATAAAAATATCAAGGTCCTAATTGATATTGCCATCCCTGAGAATTTACATTTATTAGGTTCCCTTGAAGATCAGGAGGGGGCCTTTCTATCCCAGGCTTCCCTCATTCTCTTATGAACAATGAAATGAGTCATCAGGGGAATAGTAAGTGAGTGGCAGTGTCTCTAGAGCTGGCGTCCAGGAAGGTGATCATGAGAGAAGGATTCTAATTCTCACTGAACAGGCTCTCCGTGGGGTCTAGCTAGGAAGGGAGAAAGTGAGGGTAAAAGGACCAAGGGGGGTACTTCCCTGGCGGCGCAGTGGATAAAAATCTGCCTGCCAATGCAGGGGACACGGGTTCGAGCCCTGATCCGGGAAGACCCCACATGCCGTGGAGCAACTGAGCCCGTGCGCCACAACTACTGAGCCTGCGCTCTAGAGCCCATGTGCCACAACTACTGAAGTCTGCACGCCTAGAGCCCATGCTCCACAACGAGAAGCCACCGAAATGAGAAGCCCACACACTGCAACAAAGAGTAGCCCCCGCTCGCCACAACTAGAGAAAGCCCGTGCACAGCAACGAAGACCCAACGCAGCCAAAAAATTAATTAATTAATTAATTAATTTTTTAAAAAGAGGACCAAGGGGCTTTGAGCCCAGGTACCAGCTCTCTGTCCCTCTAGGGATATAAAGAACAGGTGAAGCACAGGGAAGACTGGGAAAGACAGAAGGATGAGAAGTAGCAGTCACACAGGGTATTTCAGACCAAGCATAAAGACTGTTTCAGCCTTTGCCTTGATGGTTTGTACAAATTTGGTTTTCCCCTCCATTTTTTAAAAAATAAATTTTTTTATTTTATTTATTTATTTTTGGCTGCGTTGGGTCTTCATTGCTGCGCACGGGCTTTCTGTAGTTGCAGCGAGCAGGGGCTACTCTTCGTTGTGGTGTGCAGGCTTCTCATTGCGGTGGCTTCTCTTGTTGCGGACCACGGGCTCTAGGCACACAGGCTTCAGTAGTTGTGGCACGCGAGCTCAGTAGTTGTGGCTCACGGGCTTTAGAACCCAGGCTCAGTAGTTGTGGCGCATGGGCTTGGTTGCTCCGCGGCATGTAGGATCTTCCCGGACCAGGGCTCGAACCTGTGTCCCCTGCGTTGGCAGGTGGATCTTAACCACTGCACCACCAGGGAAGCCCCCTTCCCTCCATTTTAATGGTCAATGAGATCTCCCTATCATCTCTGGGAGAGGTATTTCTTTTATGTTAACAGCTCATATCATTTCACTATATCCTGCTTGCAAAGGATTTAGTCATTTAATGGTTCATTTGCTCAGTCTGATGATTGAAAACCTATACAGATTGCTTCTCACAGCTTGATTGCATATGGATCTAATGTGACTTTTGATCAATAGCCCTACTGTACAGCAATAGTAGGGGACTGCCAGGATTGCAAGGGAAGGAAAGGAGAGCTAGAGTTTATTGAGTACCCACTATGTGCTTGACATTTTAAGCATATAATTTTCTTTACTTTTACTAACTCATGACATTTTATCATCCCAGTTTTCAGACATGAGAAACCCAGGTTAAAGAGGTTACATAACTTATATGTAACCAGGGTCACAAATATAGCAAGTGGAGGAAATGGTGTTCAAACTCAACCCCCTCTGACTCTGAAGTCTGTGCCCTCCACTCTACTCTGCACATACCCGTGAGGATGCTACCATTCAGACTGAACTGAATTTTCTCTATAAAATGGGGAGGATAAAGTTACTTACCTCATGTAACTGAATAAAATGAAATAATGTATGCAGTTAGCATGCTGCCTGGCACATAGTAGAATGTTGAATGTGCTTGGAAACACGTACTCATTTTCTGTATGTGACCATGAATTGATAGAGTTCTAATGGCATTTCATTTTGCATTGAAATCTATGAAGCTGACTGATTTGTCATCTTGATCTGCCTCCCTAAACTGTGAGTGGACCCTTGGGCTAATTGTTCCATTTGGTAGTAAATGACGTATTATCGTATGAAGACAAAAAAATAATATGGTAGTTGAGTTTTCTTCGTTGCTGCAAAAGGTAAACAAAAGCAAATGGGTGGAAGTTATAGAAAGGCGGACTTCAACAATATTTAGAGAGAGAAGTCCAGTTGTCAGATGTTTCCTAAGGAAGTAAAGGCCACTGAACATGTCCAAGCTGACTGGGGGACCCGCTGATGAAGGTCGTGTGTGACAGATCCTCTACTGGGCAAGGCACCAGACTACAATGTCTCACCCAGTGTCTTGGCCAAGTTTCTATTGCTTTTTTGTAGGTTGCAGAGAACAGTTCCTGGGTGATTTCAGGACATCTCAATCTTGAAATTTATATGAATTATGCTTGATTGAAGACTTTTCTTCTTCAAAAGTCAGTTTTCCCATTTGTTTTTCCCCCGCTGCACCTTTTGAGGGATGAACTGTGTTGAGCATCTGCTCCCAGATTTCTGTCCTGTCCTCCAGCTATGAAGAACACCCCCGTTCCCCTGTGGGCGGGAGGCTTGGCTCTCCTTTTAGAAATTCCCTTCTGTGCTGCGCTAATCACATCCTCAGTACATTTTACATCTTATTTTTAGGAGCAAAGTATAAAGAATCCTAGCACCAACAGCAGTTTCTGTGGCAACCTGCATCGCCCCCTTGCTTGTCCAGCTGTGCAGAATTAAATTCTAAAAGAGGCCATTTTACATCATGTAAAGGAGATCCAAAGTGAGGGTGCTTTTTAAATGCAGGTTTTCTTCTAAGTTAAGTGGGAACCAGCCAGGAATTAGGTTGGGAGGTGGGTGGGTGAATAAAAGAAACAGAACCTTTACTTAGAACTAGAACTCTTATAAAGTGCCAGGTGTTCACAGGCATGCCCTAGTTGCCCTGATTTTTTTCCCACAGGACATCATTTTAGATACAGAAATAGCATTTAGAACAATGAAAACTAGGTTTGAATATTTATATCTGGGGAGTTTGTTGCTAAGTCCTCCCTCCTCTTCCTCCTCCTCTCGTGGGGTCTGCCTGCATAACCTTCCAGGTTAGACTTGATTAGAAAATGACACGCTTTTCATGTTTATCTTGAATAGCTCTTTCAAGCCAACTATCCAAGCTTCCAGGAGGCTTTCACCAAACTCTCCCTTCCTGACACAGTCAAAACAGGTTGAGTCCCCCTGGGCCAGGCCGGAGGGTGTGCCTGTAAAAGTTGTGCCCTGAGAATGTGATTCAGGGGACATGGAAAGACCACCCATCCAAAATAATCTCCTCCAAGGCCAACTGATGTCCCAGATTATCGTAATAACCACTACTTTGTGTTGTCATTTGGTTCCATCTGATTCTGGGAAGTTACAAATATGATTCTGGGAGGAATAACATATTCTAATGAACATAGTATTTTACATTCTGTTTGCTTCTAGGAAAACATGACGTGGCCCATAATTAAAATAAAATAAAAAAAAGACATTTCTCCTAAGACCATTAGTTTAGAGACCACAAAAAAGAAAAAATAAATATGCCCCAAACTTAGACTATGCTTAAACATTGATTGAACTCCAAGTTTCCTGAATTCAAGTGAGTGTTTTAATTATGATTCATTACATGATTATCACCTGTTAAAAGATACCAGTTTGTCAGGAGAGAGACATTTTTCTGATACAAAATACTTTTTTTAAATTAATTTTTATTGGAGTATAGTTGCTTTCTGATACTAAATTCTTAAAAGGGATGCTTCTATATAGGAAACAGAAAATTAACTTTTTTAACAATAATTATGAAAAGATGCAAAATCATTCTCCACAGGACCATTTATATTATTGACCTTTGATAAAATCTAAGGTTATAACCTAAAAGTAAAACTCAGTAAAGCTACCAGTGTAATTAATGCATTAAAACATTTTACAGTCAAAATATATTTTATCCTTGAAGTGTTTTTCTCTCCATTAGGTACAGATTCATCAAAGGACAGGGACACATTTTATCCATCTTGGCATCCTCAGTACCCAACACAATAGCTTACATACAGGTGATACTTAGGACATATTTGTTGAATGAACTGATAATAAGACCAGTTCTTCAAAGTATAACCTGTAACATCCCAGAAAAATTTACCATGGCACTGGATTTAAAGAGTGTTACTCTTTCTAACGGGGACATGAGAGAGGAGGGGAAGTCTCATTTCTGCATCTCCATCCCCCTCGCCATGCCTGCCCCAGCAGCTGCTCAGCTCATGTCAGCATCCTCTTATTTGGCTCTATAGATAATTTGGGAGTTTGTGTAATCTTTTCTGGTAAAAGTCGTTGAGGCTGGGGAGATGACATCATAACAGGTGCCGGCATTAGGAGGAAGTCTGGCCAAGTGGCCCCTGAAAAAAAGCATGGCCAAGACTGGAGTGAGTGACGAGAATGCTGGCATGCTTCTTCCGGCAGCACAAAAACAGAACAAGCTCAGAGAAGCTCAATGACTGAAGGCTTCCTCACAGTTTCTGAGAATGAGAGTTTCTCCTTTACCCATCACTGGAATCATGGGTCCTTCTCTGTATTTCTCTAGAGTTCTTCTCAGTATCCATAAGATACTGAAGCATACAGTTTTGTATTAAATGTAAGGGAATGGTAGAGGCAACAGTGTGTACTAATCCGATGATTTACAAGCAATTGAACCCATTCAATTGAACTTGGCATGTGTTCTTCGGTGGAACCTATGTTTAGGTCACTTCTCCCTCTCCTGCACCTGTGTGGCTCCAAGGATGTCTCACCACGTGCTCTTTGGCTCACTGAAGAAGCAAAGGCTGCTTTCCCTCAGTCCCTTACTTTTCAGTTGAAATGATTTCTGATTTTCATAGTCAGTTTCCTAACATCTACCTGGGATTTTGCACACAGAATTTCTTGAAAGTAAAGTTCTCCCTTTCCTGGGAAGATTCCTTTTTTTTTTTTTTACAATATTTATGTCCATAGTTTTATTTCTGCGTACATACTTTTCTCAAATATGAATTATACTATATATTCAGTTTCATAATTTGTTCTTTTTCTTTTAATATTCCTGGGAAGATTCTATCCACACCAAGTCTCTTCTGTTGTTGCTTCTCTGAGATTCTCCCACTCTTTATCGAAATGCCCCAAATTCCCTAACAATTCCAGGCTTGACTCATTGTCTTACCTGACGAATTTTCACATATTTAGTGGAGGACTTTAGCCCACTCACATTTATTTTAACCACCAGTATATTTAGTCATATTTTTTACTTTATATTTTAAATTCTCTTTTTCATGATTTCCTGTTTGCTTTGTTTGTCCCTCTTTCCTGATCTGTACTGGATGGAGTTTTCTTTTTCTTTCCCTCTACAGCAGGGATACTTTTTCTGTTATGGGCCAGATAATAGATATTTTAGTCTCTGTAGGCCATACGGTCTCTGTCACAGCTCCTCAATTTTGATGTTGTAGTGTGAAGCAGCCAGACAATACACAAATGAATGAGCATGGCTATGTTTCAATAAAACTTTGTTTACAAAACAAGCAGCAGGCCAGACTTAGCCTGTGGCCGTAATTTACTAACCCTTGTTGTGGAGGATTAGAAGCTCTATATCCTTCATTTTTAACAAACATACCTTGCATTTATTAGAATATACATTCAAATTCTATGAAAGATAATGTAAATAATATGACTTAAACAAGACAGTTTATTTCTTTAATTATATGTGAGCAGTCAGGGGCTGCTTTGGCAACACTGCAGTTTTGGCACCCAGGATTCTACCTCGTTGGTCCTAGTCACTGAGGTGTTGCACTCACCTGTACCTACATCATCATCCACATTTCAGCCAGTGGAGCGGGGGCATGGGAAGTGGAGGACATGGCCCTTTTCTTTAGGGGGCACAGCCCTGAAAATGCACAAATCACTTCTACCTGCATCCCTTTGATTAGAAATTTGTCATAGGTCACACCTGGCCTATAACGGAGCCTGAGATATGTAGACAAACTGGGAGGCCATGTACCCAGCTACAAATCCTAAGACTGTAGAAGATGGGGAGGATAGATACTGGGAGGCATCTGGCAGTCTCTGCTGAAACTAAAATTTTGATTTTCTGACTTGCTTCAAAGATTAATTAGAATCTATAACCCCTCATCCAATCAAAACAAGACCTTTAGCATATATTTATTTAGCACAGTTAAAATCCAGTTGTGTTTTTACTGCTGTCATCTCGCTAGATTTGGGTTCTTCTAACTCCCTTGGGAGTTTTTGGTGCTCCATGCCCCTTTTTTGTTTGTTTGTTTGTTTTGCGGTATGCGGGCCTCTCACTGTTGTGGCCTCTCCTGTTGCAGAGCATAGGCTCCGGACACGCAGGCTCAGCGGCCATGGCTCACCAGCCCAGATGCTCCGCGGCATGTGGGATCTTCCCGGACCGGGACACGAACCCGCGTCCCCTGCATCGGCAGGCAGACCCTCAACCACTGCGCCACCAGGGAAGCCCCAACCATGCCCCTTTTTTAATAGATGTGATTGGTTTCTCAATGATCCTTTTCTAAGATCTGACCTTCAAACTTTCAGGACAATTATTCCACACATCTTTCTCTCTTTTTTTTTTTTTCGTGGAGAAAGAAGAAGCAGTACATGGGAAAGACTTAATAGTTTTGCTTAGAAAGACCTGGGTTTTAATTACCGTAATTTACATATGAGTTTTGTGTTTAGTGGTGGACAGTGTGAAATGAAATATCTGTTAATGAGACATGACACTAAGGGTAGGAACAGCCCTCCACAGACAACATGTCAGTGAATTAATTCCCTGCTGTCGTATCTCTTCTGAGAACCTCAGTCGTCATCCCCCGTTATGAATAATTTTCCATTTGTATGTATGGGTGTCTGACAGTTTGTTTACATGAACATTGGGAGGAAAAGCCAAAATTATTTGGCTTAGCATCAAAAGCTGCCTCTATTTTTGTTGTCTGCACTGCTCTGATTCAATGCATTTTAGTACGTTTTTAACAATGCATGAATTTGAGTCAGAGGAACTGGAGGAAAGGCTAGGATGACACATTACTTATTATAGGCTATAAAGGGATGAGACGTCATCTATTGCTTGCCATGCCAACAGCGCTTAAATTAATGCCCTTTCGCCTTCAGAACTGAATTGTTCTCATTACGACCAGGCATGAGCAGCTTGGCATGATTTGATGTGTTCCTTTAAGAGGTTTTAAATCTGAAGTCGTGCTTGAGTTAATCTCCAAGTTCTATGTCACCTAGATTTTATCAGCTTTCTTCAAGGTCCAGGCTTTGGAAGATTTCTTCCCTACATGACCATGAGATGTTTGTAGTTCGTCATGTGGGAATATATCTTAACCCATGCAAAGGCAGACAAGAAATGCAGTATTGTTTTCTTTAGAAGCTGGAGGAATCCCTTTTTCTGCATGCTTGCCCTCCTGCTCTTTGGCTTACAATGTTGAACCAACAGTGTAACAAACTAAAATTTAAAAGCATTGGGGTATTTTAGTTTTTTTAATAGGTGAAAAAGTAATTTGGACTCTCTTATTTAGTCTTACTGAGTAGCCCCTGTATCAGGGACAAACCAGTATTGTTAAGCTGCCTGCAGTTTCTTCCTGTTGCTAGAGGTAGAATTTGAATTTTAACTGAAAGCCTGCTATCTGGGGGTTCATAACTAATTTCTGCATATTAAAATTGAAACAGAAGCTATTCTGCAGGCAAGCCCTTTTTAGGTTTTGCATTGTGGATAGATGTAAAGCAAATAATTCCATATTAATTTGGGGAAAGCCCTAAACCACTAAAATAATACAAATATAGTTGCCTCAGACTGGAATGTTTTCATTCAGTTTAGAAATAGGAATGCGATGTGTCTTTAGTAAGACTGTGTCCTTGTGGAAAAACCTCTTTTTTCTAAATATATATTTGAATTGCCCTGAATATGTCCCAAAAGGATAGTTATTTAGGACTGAATAACCTACACTTTGGTTAATATGTTGCCTATTATTATGATTGCCTTGCAGTGGAGGGAGTAGGACATCAGACCACACTGACTTTCCACCCCCCCATTAGTCATAAATGGGGTGGAAAAAAGAAAGGTGGGCTTTAAGCTGAGGGAAGGGGAACTCTCTCTCCTAATGGCTGAGAGAGATGGGGAACTAAGCTGTTGGAGAAAGAACAAGGAATGAGCTATTTGTGGGGCATAAACAGGTGCCTGTATATAGCGGCAGATCTGGAGAAATGATCTGTAGGGGACCTCTGTGAAGGGGCATGGACCACGGGCTCTACTTAAATTTTTTAGCCCCAAATTTATTCAAATAAGGAATCTTTCTGTTGCGTAACACTTGTTAACATGTCTTAGAATACTTTCCTGAAGAATACACCATGGGAAATAGCATTAGTCAGACAACCTCGTAGCATGTGTTGGAATCATCCAGATGGTTTGTGGGAACACAGATTTCTGGCCCCACTCCCAAAGTTTCAGATTCAGTAGGTCTGGGGTGGGCCTGAGGATTTGCATTTCTAAAAAGTTCCTGGGTACATGCTGATGCTGCTGGGTCCAGGAACCACATTTTGAGAGTGAATCGCAGACCAAAATGGTCTGGTTCCTTCTTTCTCTTTCTAGAGTATCACAAATCAAATCAAGAAGTAGTCACTGAAATAAAGACCACAAATATGAAAAGCCCACATCTAACATTATAGTTAATGGTAAAAAACTGAAAGCTTTTCCTCTAAGATCAGAAATAAGGCAAGGATGCACACTCTTGACACTTCTATTCAATATAGTACTAAAAGTTTTAGCCAGAGCAATTAGGCAAGAAAAGGAAATAAAAGAGATGCAAATCAGAAAGGAAGAAGTAAAATTGTCCCTCTTTACAGAAGACATGATCTTATATGTAGAAAACCCTAAAGACTCCACAAGAAGACTCTTAGAACTAATTAACTCAGTAAAGTTACAGGATACAAAATCAACATACAAAATTCACTTGTGTTTCCATACACTAACAGCAAACAATCTGAAAAGGAAATTAAGAAAAAAAATCCCATTTACAATAGCACCAGAAAGAATTAAATATTTAGAAATAAATTTAACGAAGGAGGTTACTTGTATAGTGAAACTACAAAACATTGATGAAATAAACGAAAGAAGACACAAATGGAAAGTCATCCCATGTTCACAGTTTGGAAGACTTAATAATGTTAAAATCCTCATGCTATCCAGAGCAATCTACAAATTCAAAGCAATCCCTATGAAAATTCCATTGGCATTTTCTACAGAAGTAGAAAAGCAATTCTGCAACTCATATGAATAGCTAATTAATCTTGAGAAATAATAAAATTGGTGCCATTATACTTCCTGGTCTTAAAATATATTACAAAGCCTATCATAATCAAAACAATATGGTACTGGTATAAAGACAGACCTACAAACAAATGGAACAGAATGGAGAGCCCAGAAATAAGTCCACACATATATGTTCAACTGATCTTCAACAAGCACACAGTAGGGAAAGTTTAGTCTCTTCAGCAATTCGTGTTGGGAAAACTGGATATCCATATGCAAAAGAATGAAATTGGACTCTTACACCATACAAAAATCAACTCAAAATGGAATACAGACTTAAATGTAAGGCCTGAAACTGTAAAATTCCTAGGAAAAAACATATGGGAAAGCTTCATGACAGTGGTCTACACAGTTTCATAAATACGACATCAAAACACAGGCAACAAAAATAAAAATAGACAAGTGGGACTACATCACACTGAAAAACTTCTGCACACCCAAGGAAACAGTCAACACAGTAAAAAGGCAATGTACAGAACGGAAGAAAATATTTAGAAACCACATATCTGATAAGGGGTTAATCTCCAAAAAATACAAGGAACTCCTAAAACTCAATAGCCAAAACACTAATGTACCAATTTAAAAAATGGGCTAAGGACTTGAGTAGACACTTCTGCAGAGAAGACATGTAAATCACCAACAGCTATATGAAAAAATGCTCGATGACATTAAACATCAGGGAAATGAAAATCAAAACCACAGGGAGAGAACTGCTGAACAATCATCGACAGGAAGACACTGGAACTCACCAAAAAGATACCCCACATCCAAAGACAAAGGAGAAGCCACAATGAGACAGTAGGAGGGGCGTAATCACAATAAAATCAAATCCCATAACTGCTGGGTGGGTGACTCACAAACTGGGGAACACTCATACCACAGAAGTCCACCCATTGGAGTGAAGGTTCTGAGCCCCACATCAGGCTTCCGAACCTAGGGGTCCGGCAACAGGAGGAGGAATTCCTAGAGAATCAGACTTTGAAGGACAGCGGGATTTGACTGCAGGACTTCGACAGGACTGGGGGAAACAGAGACTCCATTCTTGGAGGGCACACACAAAGTAGTGTGCGCATCGGGACCCAGGGGAAGGAGCAGTGACCCCATAGGAGACTGAACCAGACCTATGTGCTAGTGTTGGAGGGTCTCGTGCAGAGGCAGGGGGTGGCTCTGTCTCACCATGAGGACAAGGACACTGGCAGCAGAAGTTCTGGGAAGTACTCCTTGGCATGAGCCCTCCCAGAGTCCGCCATTAGCCCCACCAAAGAGCCCAGGTAGGCTCCAGTGTTGGGTCGCCTCAGGCCAAACAACCAACAGGGAAGAAACCCAGCCCCACCCATCAGCAGTCAAGCGGATTAAAGTTTTACTGAGCTCTGCCCACCAGAGCAACAGCCAGCTCTACCCACCACCAGTGGACTGGACAGCTACACGTAAAAGAATGAAATTACAACACTCCCTAACACCATACACAAAAATAAACTCAAAATGGATTAGACACCTGAATGTAAGACTGGACACTATAAAACTCTTAGGGGAAAACATAGAAGAATACTCTTTGACATAAATCACAGCAAGATCTTTTCTGATCCACCTCCAAGAGTAATGGAAATAAAAACAAAAATAAACAAATGAGACCTAATGAAACTCAAAAGCTTTTGCACAGCAAAGGAAACCATAAACAGGACGAAAAGACAACCCTCAGAATGGGAGAAAATATTTGCAAACGAATCAAGGGACAAAGGATGAATCTCCAAAACATAAACAGCTCATGCAGCTCAATATTAGAAAAACAAGTAACCCAATCCAAAAATGGGCAGAAGACCTAAATAGACATTTCTCCAAAGAAGACATACAGATGACCAGAAAGCACATGAAAAGCTGCTCAACATCACTAATTATTAGAGAAATGCAAATCAAAACTACAATGAGGTATCACCTCACACCAGTTAGAATGGGCATCATCAGAAAATCTACAAACAACAAATGCTGGAGAGGGTGTGGAGGAAAGGGGACCCTCTTGCACTGTTGGTGGGAATGTAAATTGATACAGCCACTATGGAGAACAGTATGGAGGTTCCTTAAAGAACTAAAAATAGGACTACCATATGATCCAGCAATCCCACTACTGGGCATATACCCAGAGAAAACCATAATTCAAAAAGACACATGCACCCCAGTGTTCATTGCAGCACTATTTACAATAGCCAGGTCATGGAAGCAACCTAAATGCCCATCGACAGATGAATGGATAAAGAAGATGTGGTACATATATACAATGGAATATTACTCAGCCATAAAAAGGAACGAAATTGGGTCATTTGTAGAGACGTGGATGGATCTAGAGACTGTCACACAGAGTGAAGTAAGTCAGAAAGAGAAAAACAAATATCATATATTAACGCATATATGTGGAACCTAGAAAAATGGTACAGATGAACCGGTTTGCAGGGCGGAAATTGAGACACAGATGTAGAGAACAAACGTATGGACACCAAGGGGGGAAAGTGGCTGGGGGTGGTGGGGGTGGTGTGATAAATTGAGAGATTGGGATTGACATGTATACACTGATGTGTATAAAATTGATGACTAATAAGAACCTGCAGTATAAAACAAACAAACAAAAAAATAACAACTAATGCTAAGCTTTCTTTGGGTTATTTGTATGGAAATATGTTAATATAAATGTTTCAGACATCACATGAAATTTCTAAAGATCTTATATGTTCTCGTATAATGTTATAAGTCATAATTCTAGTTATTACTTTAAAATGTATATCTCAGAAATTAAAAAAAAAGAACCTGCTGTATATAAAAATAAATTAAATTAAAAAAAAAAACCACAGGGAGATATCAACTCACACCTGTCAGGATGGGTATTATCAAAATAACAAAAGACAACAAATGTTGGCAAGGATGTGGAGAAATTTTTAACACTTGCACACTGTTGGTGGGAGTGTAAAATGGTGCAGCCACCATTTTATGGAGATATGGTTATATTTTATGGAGATACCTCAAGAAATTAAAAATAGAACTACCATATATCCCAGCAACCCCACTTCTGGGTATTTATCCAAAAAAATTGAAATCAGGATGTCAAAGAGCTATTAGTACTTCCAGGTTAGCAGCACTATTCACTGTAGCTAAGATATGGAAACAACCTACACATCCACTGACAGATGAAAAGATAAAGAAAACGAGGTCGGAATTCCCTGGTGGCGCAGTGGTTGGGAATCTGCCTGCCAATGCAGGGGACACGAGTTTGATACCTGGTCCCGGAAGATCACACATGCCGCGGAGCAGCTAAGCCCATGCGCCACAACTACTGAAGCCCGCGTGCCTAGAGCCCGTGCTCACAATAAGAGAAGCCACTGCAATGAGCAGTCCGCGCACCGCAACAAAGAGTAGCCCCCGCTCGCTGCAAGTAGAGAGAAAGCCTGCGCACAGCAAGACCCAACGCAGACAAAAATAAATAAATTTATTTTTTTAAAAAAAGAAAATGTGGTATATACATACAATTGAATTCAGCCTTAAAAAAGAGGGAAATTCTGCAATATGTGACAACATGGAGAAACCTGGAGGACATTATGCAAAGTAAAATAAGCCAGTCACAGAAGACAAATACTGCGTGAATCCACTTATATGAGGAATCTACAATAATCAAATTAATAGAATCAAAGAATAGAATGGTGGTTGCCAGGGACTGGGAAGAAGGAGAATTACTAATCAATGGGCATAAAGTCTAATTAAACAAGATGAATAAGCTCTAGAGATCTGCTGTTCAACACTGGCTATAGTCAACAAGAATGTTTCGTAATGTTTTGTTAAGAGGGTATATCTCATATTAAATAGTCTTACCACAATAAAAGAAAACAAAACAAACAAAAAAGAAGTAGTCATTGAACTTGTCATTGAACTCATAGCATAAGCAGGGCATATAGGATTTGTTCTGCCCCAGAAACTCAAAAGCATACTGGTGAAGAAGATCCCAGAGACAACGATTTAAAATACAGTCACCCCTCAGTTATAGCAAGGGAATTTTAAAAATTAATAAGCACTTACTACATTATCCACACTTCCTGGCTATTTTGACCATTTTATAATGCAATAGTGTTTTGTTTCAAGTGTAAAATAATTGAAAGGAGTTTTACTCATTAATATTAGCTATAGTGAATTTTCTGCCATCTTGCCACCTTAAGAGCCATTTGGGCATGCTGGCTTATGTTGTCACAGCGGTCCAAGATCTAGTCAATTAAGTCTGAAGAAACCCAGTTAGTCATTAGGTGATTTGGAATTATAACAGTAAACAACTGGCTTTGTTGATTGCTTTGGCTGAATTGATTAAATGCCTCAGAGATATAGTAGAAACACTTCAGTTTGTGTGACAGCATTGCATTTCTGCTTTCCAGTAATTATAGCCTCTGTTGAGCCAATATTTCCAAAGGAAATGCTGTGAAATATTCTGAATTGGTGTCTCATTTTCAGTATATGATTATCTTTACTATATTTACCTGAAATAGGGAATTAGCAAAACAAAGCCACAAATAAAGCAGAATAGATGAGCTTCCTGTCCCCAGCCAAAGTTCACCTGGAGAAGTTAAATATAAACACAATATTTCTATATCTGTGAGGCAATTAGAAAGTGATGTGCACTAACAGCCCACAAATGCAAATGGGCTTTCCTCCAAGTTGCTTTAGGCATTGCCTCTTGGCACATCTGTCTATAGTGATGAACTTTAAGAAAATGTCACAGGGCTTCCCTGGTGGCGCAGTGGTTGAGAGTCCGCCTGCATATGCAGGGGACACGGGTTCGTGTCCCGGTCTGGGAAGATCCCACATGCCATGAAGCGGCTGGGCCCGTGAGCCATGGCCGCTAAGCCTGCACGTCCGGAGCCTGTGCTCCGCAACGGGAGAGGCCATGACAGTGAGAGGCCTGCATACTGCAAAAAAAAAGGAAAAAAAAAAGAAAGTGTCACAGTCAATCATTCTGTGTTTCAGAGACTTAGGGCACCATTCATCTATCCATCTTGTAATGTGCATCTTAATGACTGTGGTGACCCTGAACTTGTGCTGCTCAGATATCCACTGTGATGGGCATAACTGACTGTGGCCCTCATAGCTGCCCCTCTGAATGCACCACCACATTTGTGCCAAGGTCACAATTCCCACAGGCTGCTTCCAGTCAGTGACTGAGCATGATGAAGATACGAATGTGTTCTGTTCCTAAGAAACGCAAGACTCCTCCAATGTCTAACTTAGCTCGAGGACTTCCCGTTGGCTTGGCTGAACCTCTTTGGGAGCCACGCTGCAGTCTGAGACTCTTACCACCCAACCTTCCTACCCCTCTCCTTCCACAAGAGTCAGACCTTTGTTTCCATCTGAAAGCTCTTTCTGCCTTTTCCTGCTCTCCCTTCCTTTGTCCTTCACAGCTGTTACCCTCTCTTGCACATCTTACCCCATCTTGGCATCTACTTCTTGGAGGACCCGAACAAACAATGACCTTGATTTTTATGCTGTCACCCAAAACAAAATCAAGAAAACCTGTGGGAAAAGTAATGCTGGGCCTAGAGTAAAAAAAAAAAAAACAAAACAAAACCAGAAACAAACAAATAAACAAAAAAACCCAACCAAAATCTAAAATTTAATAGTTTTCTTGTGAGAGCCACAAATTCTCTGTAAAACCAGTTGATATTTTCTGATGTTACTTCCTTTGTATTTTGCATGTCAAAACTATCCACAGCAGCATGTTACTATGAGAAGAAAGTCTGGCTTCTCCTGATATGCACTCTCTCTTATTCAAAGACTGATGCAGAGTTATTGAAAACGATCTTTCCTGCTTAAAAATTTTTCCCGTTAGAAAATCATTATGAAAAGTATAGAACACTATTTTTTAAAAAATTAAAATCACCAGCTAGTTCCAGCATCCAAAGATACCCATAGTTACCATTTTAGTATGCTTTGGTCTGTGTTTTTTCTATGCATGTATTGATATCTACGTAGGTGAGATAATACTCTCTATATAAATTTAGTATCCTGCTTTTCCCCATGGTATTAAATTTTTTATGGAATACTTTTTTTTTTGGAATACTTTTAATGTCTCACAATATTCCATTGTACATTATCATATGATTTACTTAACTATTATCTTACTGTTAGAATTCAGATAATTTCTAATTTTCTGGCTATTATAAACAGCCTATAATGAATATATGTGTTCATAAACTTTAGCCTACATCTTGGGATTTCTTTCCTCTGTATAGATCCCTAGAAGTCTTCCCTGGTTTCCTGATAAACTTGCAGCTTGAGGAGAATCAACAAGTCTACTCCCCACATTCACATAGCATGTTAGAGGGATACAGGCCTAGCAGTCAGAAGACTCACTGCTGGGCCTGTATCCTTCTAACAATACCAAATCTCTTTACCTCAGAGTCCACAAGTGTAAAATCAGGGAGATGAATTAGATAATCCCTATTGTTCCATCCACATTTAGTATTTCTTAAACATTCAATTAGTGGACCTAGCTCCTACCCAGTGCCATAATTTTTCTTATACCTTTTAGGGCTGTATAGACACAAAAGTACATGAATGATAATAATGGATCTAGGGTATTACTATATTATTATCTTTATACCATAGACAATACTCCTTTATATAGAAATATAGTTGGCTCTATAACTCTGTTCTCTCCAACCCATATAACTTATAGCTATCTGTGTGTTTTTAAATTAATTTTGGCTTCTAAGTATTAAGTGCTATATTATAGCTATGTGAACCTACTCACTGAGCCTTTTACTATTAACCCAAGCAAAATTAGATGTTAAAATATCACATTTGAAATTTTTCTTTTGTGTTCCCTAAATTTACATCTGGCTCCACCTTCATAAAAAAGACTGTATTGGGCTTCCCTGGCACAGTGGTTAAGAATCCACCTGCCAATGCAGGGGACATGGTTTCGAGCCCTGGTCCAGGAAGATCCCACATGCCGCGGAGCAGTTAAGCCCGTGTGCCACAACTACTGAGCCTGCGCTCTAGAGCCCGCAAGCCACAACTACTGAGCCCATGTGCCACAACTACTGAAGCCCACGTGCCTGGAGCCCGTGCTCCAGAACAAAGAGAAGCCACCGCAATGAAGAGTAGCCCCCACTCACCACAACTAGAGAAAGCTCATGCGGAGCAACAAACACCCAACGCAGCCAAAAAAAGAGACTGTATTAAGTGTTTCTCTGTGCATGACCTTATGCTAGGAACTGAGTTATAAAGATGTTATTTTTGATGTCAAGGGATTTCTAATTTAAAAACCACAACACTGAGGACAAAGGAGCATCTAGCAACCAGTCTGGATCTCAGTGCCTGCCAGGTACTGAAGGCCTCTCGTGGGAGGTCAGGAAAGGGGGGCTCTGAGGAATTCTGGGTTTCAAGAGGCTGGAGCCGGTGTAGTATTGTGCTCCTCAGAGAGAAGATCTGTGGAGGAAATGGGATTCTGGAAGCTTTTCAAACTGAAGTAGTGAGGTTTGGGGTTTGCCAGAGAGAGAACATTTCAAGATCTGGGATCTAAAGCAGGAAAGATTATTTTTCCTGATAAAGGTGGAAACAGAGCCATCTAATGTTTTACAGATTGAAAATATGTCAGATTCAAAATAAACAGGAATGATAGTAAGTTAGGAAAGGCAGGTCTTAGCAAATGACAGTGCAAACAAGCAATGAGAGTGTGGAGGATTAAGGCTGAGCACTTGGACACACTGAAATGCTTACATGAGAAAATGCAATTACTTTCAGGTGCACTAGACCTAATTAGGTCCCCTTATTGCTTTTAATAACAGCCGCTCTTTATGAAATACAGTAGTTCTGGCGATTCGCTCATACATTGTATTGTGAGCTTTACCGGCTCTGCCATCGAGGACTGCATGAGGGGTATGGGAAAAAGTTTTGTGGGAAAAATACTGCCCCTCCCCTAAATGGACTTGGGGTGGAGAGTGAAATGTAGTTTCAAGAATGCTAATATTACCAATCATCATTTAATTCTAAGCTGGGATATGTTTTCCAAGTGAGGATATTTTAATAGGCTAACTGATGCCCAGTGTACTGTGCTACCCATTCATGAACTCTAGGAACTTGAAGTTCTAGCACAGAAGAAGAGCCTTAGATGGGGCTCTCCTGAAAGCAAAGTGTGAGACACAGACTGGAGTGTGGAGTTGAACTGGGAGGTGACCCCAAGGAGTGGGAGTGAGGCTGCTGAGAGAGGGAGACAGAGCAGGAGAGAGAATAATGCACAGTGACTTTTGACGTTGGAAGAGCCTGTATCTGAGGCCAGTAGAGGGAGAATTTTTACCGCCATGGACGGCAGGTACTCATCTCGCCACAGGCCCTCAGAGGGACTGTGGCCAATGTGTCCCAGGATTATCCCGCTGAAGGACAGAGAGGTGGAGGGATTCATTCACTAACTGCTCGTTCCTCATTCCCTGAAGTTTGTCCCCTAAGGCATTAACACACCCCACTTCCACATCACGTCCACGTGGACTGAGCAGACTCTGGAGAAAAGCTTCTGGACCCTCTTTCTGCAGAACATAGTCACTGGTTAGCTTCTCAGTGTCTGTCCTATAATAAACCAGTACAAACATGCCTTTCTGGCTCTTCTCTCCACACTTTGCCCAAGCAGTTTTGGCATTTCTGCCTCATTTGCTGTAAGTTATTTTCATGTCCAACCAACAAGAACCCGGCCAGCAACTTATTAAGTGTCCCTGCCTGGAAGTTAAATCCTGAGTCATGGGAGGGTGCTCCCAGGTCAATAAATGCTCACTATACAATGCTCCCCCTTCACACTCCACCTCCCTCTGTCCATCACCCTCAAGATCCACTCCCACACTTGTTTCCATGTTCCTGTCAGTACATTTTAGTCCTTCCCCTAAGAAGGCTGTCTGCTCCTGCAGCGGGAACTGCTTGGGCAATGCAGAGAGCTGACCCAAATTATTAAAATCTGATGGCATCCGTGTCTTGACTACTGATAATAATGCTGCTCTGAACATTGGGTGCATGTATCTTTTCAAATTAGAGTTTTCGTCTTTTCCAAATGTAAGCCCAGAAGTGGGAGTGCTGGGTCACTATGGTAGCTCTAAGCAACCTAAGTGTCCATCAACAGATGAATGGATAAAGAAGATGTGATATAGATATATATATATATAATGGAATATTACTCAGCCATAAAAAAGAATGAAATAATGCCATTTGTAGCAACATGGATGGACCTAGAGAGTATCATACAAAGTGAAGTAAGTCAGACAGAGAAAGACAAATTATCATATGATATCACTTATATGTGGAATCCAAAAAAATGATACAAATGGACTTATTTACAAAACAGAAACAGACTCACGGACATAGAAAACAAACTTACGGTTACCAAAGTAGAAAGGGAGTAGGGGAGAGATAAATTAGGAGCTTGGGATTAACAGATACACACCACTATAAATAAAACATATAAACATCAAGGACCTACTGTATAGCACAGGGAACTATATTCAATATCTTGTAATAGCCTATAATAGAAAAGAATCTGAAAAAGAAGAGATATATCTGCAGACACACACATATATATATACATATATATGTATAACTGAATCACTTTGTTGTATACCTGAAACTAACTCAACACTGTAAATCAACTATACTTCAATAAAAATAATCTGATGGCAACGATGGAAGCTGGGGTCAATCTTGAAAAGGACAAGTATCATCTTACCTCTGCCTCAGGTAAAGCCCTTGTGTCACCTGTTGGCAAAGGGGGTGCTGCTCTTCTCTAGCAAGATGGAAGGGAATGTTTCTTCCCACTCAGAGGAATCCAGGGCTTCAAAATTCTCAGGTACATCCACCTACATGCTTGATGAAGGTGAGGAGATGCAAGTCCATTAAAAAAATTTCCTTCCAACCAGACTCCTTTCTCAATGGTGCCAGTCCCATTCTTTATTCTGGTATCTATTGGGCTCCTGGTTCCTTTCTTGGAAATAATCATCATGCTGATCTTCATTAAGGAGCAGGTCCTGGTGCCTCCTGCTGCTCTCTTGGGACCAGCTAGACAATCTCTGAACAGATGTCTTTTTCTGGAAGAGCTCCTGCTGGCACCCACACTGTAGGACTTGGCTTCAGTGCCATGAAGCTCTTAAGGGGAGAGATGAGGACACAGCAACACTCATCACTGACAACCTGAGACTGTTTGATAACAGTAATAGCTGCAAGCATCATCTCAATCAAATCACTGTAATCCCCTGCACGGGCTCCAGAAATCACTTTGGAAGTGGCACTGTTGGAAATTGCTCTGTTTTGCTTCACGATCTCTCCAAATTCAGCTTCACTCACCATAGAGGGTGGAAAGCCCAAATCTTGGCTGCAGCAGTGGATAGAGGGGCCAAAGGCCTTCATGTAAATATCTGGTGGAGGCCCCACTGTAGCATTTGGTAGGGGAGAGAAGGCTGGATCGAGGTAAAGGCGGTGGGATGACCCAGGAGAAGGTACAGCTAAATAAGGAGATAATGGAGGGGCATGAGATGCTCATGGTAGATGCCAGAAGGAAGAGGAGGGACTCCAAAGCTTGAGGAGAGAAGTGGTAGGGATGGAATTGGGACTGGGACCAAACCCATCAGGTGAAGGGCTGAAGGAGGGCAATTGAAGTCGGGCAGCACACTGAGGGGCTTATCCATGTGGACGAATGAGAGTACAAGTTGCTCAGAGTGTGGCCCATCCACCAGCAGAACCACTAGAATCTCGGGCACGGTCCCATGGAGCTTTTTCCACTCTTGAGACTCAAATACATTCACCTTCTGAGCCCCTGCCTCAAACTGTGGCAGGTTCTGCCAGGTGGCTGACCTCACATCCACTTTTTCTCCATTAAGTACTTTTCTGGCAAGAATTTCCAACAGTTTTGCGGACAGTTTTCAGAGGCTTCCACCTCCTCAGCATACCCCCTTGGACTGGCCATTTGCTCCATTCTCTGTAAATTTCAACTCCACCATACCACAGACTCCTACAAAGTGAATAACCTGGCTCAGCTGCTTGTCTGTGGTCCAGCAGGAGAAGCTGCTCACATAGACAGCAGTTTGTCTGTTACTCAGGCCACTGTAGGTATGCAGAATTACAGGGCTTATTGGGCTTGGAGTTGACTCCTGGTGAACAGGAAGAGGTGGCTTAGTACTGCTGCTTCCATCATGTGAGGGCTGTAAGGTGGACATCAACAAATGGGATTGCTTTCCCCATAACACCCAAATTGCGATGTGGTTTCTGCCGAAGGAGGCGTGGCAACAGGGTCCTACAGTGCCCACGGAGGGTTGGTACTTCTGCCCGCACGGCAAGCTGCATCTCATATGAGAAGGGATGGGGCATATAAGGTGAGACTTGGCACGTGAGAGGTAGGGTCACTGGAGACCTCTGGCTCAGCGGTGAGAGACTGAATTGGACTGAATTCTACCCCTGTTCTCTGGACATTTCTAACATAGCCCTTAATCAGTCACTGAGGGAGTCTCCCCAGGATCAGAGAGGCACATTGCCTTGGGACAGAGGCTACAGTTTGTAGCATTTTCCCCCCGTCCCCCAACCCTAACCCAACCTCCCCTCAGAACATGACAGCTGTCCAACCCGTCCAGTGGTAAGTGATGTGCTTATCCTCAAAGGGCAGTTCTGGGTGTCTTTAAAATGTAGAGATAACAAAATAAAGTGATAATTTGAGGAAAAGATATAGAATGCCAGAAGAGCCATTTACCCAGAGAATTTTGTCTCCCCATTTTTATTTTGTTTTTACTCAATAATACAACTTTTAGCTTTAATTACTGAGAGCAAACAGAAAAAAAAAGCCTTGCCCCTCTGTTGTCGGTTATTTGTTTATCTTTCTGGTAGGTTGAAAACTGTATAAGAAACTTGATGCTGTCAGTGTTTTATACTGCACTGTATTTTTTTCCTCTTGCAACAAAACATTTTAAAATGAGAAATGAGGTATGAGCCGTTAAACAAAAACTAAAAGACAAATATGTGATTCCACTTATATGAGTTAACCTAAAGTAGTCAAATTTATAGAAAGTAGACTGGTAGTCACCAGGGGCTGGGGGAGGGATGGGTGGAGAGTTAGTGTTTAATGGGTGCGAAGTTTCAGTTTGGGAAGATGAAAAGTTCTGGAGATGGATGGTGGCAGTGGTTTCACAACGTGAATGTACCTAGTACCACCAAGCTGTACACTTTAAAATGATTAAAATGATAAATTTAATGTTGTATCTATTTTACCATGATACAAAAGAAAGGAAGAAAGGAAAAAAGAAAGAAGGAAAGAGGGAGAGGGTGGACGAACCCAGAGAGGAGACAAACACTTATCTGTAGACAGAAAAAAATTCCGCTCGCAAATCAGGATCTCATCTTTCAATCATGGAAGGGATAAAAACAAGATAGACTCCTACCAAATCTGTACCCAAGGGCAGCCCTCAACAGGCTCCCTCCCTGATGAGTCTTTCCTTCTGGAACAGAAAGCAAAAAAACGAGTATTAAATTGGATTTTTATGCCGTTCGATATTTCAGACTCTGGGTGCGGTGTGATTGCTGTATTTACTGAATGCCTGCAGCGAACCAGACACTCTGTAAACCTCAGAGTCACTCCTATCAGATAGATCTTATTATTCTCTCTCTCTCTCTTTTTAACAGATTAGCAAACTGAAACTCAGAGAGGTTGAACCACTTCCTGAGACCTTAATGGTCTATTAGGCTATTAATGGACTAGAAGCAGAATTTAGTCCTGGCTAGGCCTGTCTCCCAAACCCCACCCCACCACCCTCTCTTTCCTTCAGTAACACTTGCAATGCTCTTTGCTGGCTGGACTCATACCAAGAAGGGACATGGTTCAGGAGGGTGCAAATTTAGTTCATTTCAACAAATGTGACAGGATTCTGGTCACTGTGCTAGAAATTGATAAGTGGTGTGTGACCTTGTATTACGTATTTCCATATAGTCTATAAAATGCCCTTCTGATTGTGACAAGAAAGCTAAAGTGGACAAAACATTTTGAAGGAGCCAGCTCAAAGGTGTTGCCACTGGCCATATGGAATATCATTTGGAAAATCCATGATACCCCTAGTGATACTCAGAGAGAGAGAGAGAAAAAGAGAAAAGAGGAAAAGATCTTTATAGAAGAATAACTTAGAGAGAAGGAGATAATAAATAGAAACAAAATGATCTCATTAGAAATCATCATTTTGTAACCCTTATATAATAATTGATTCGGGAAAGGATTAATAAAGGATGCTAAAACCCTTGGGTGAAAGTTTGTTGGAGAATAAGATAGTTATATTATTCAAATTATTACCCCACAGATTCTTCTTTAATCAAAAATGAAAAAATATGTTTACAGTGAAGATATCTGGCAGACGCGCCTTAACCAAGTGATCAAACTTGTTTCTCAGTAACAACAGAACAAAATTTACATTCTGTACCTCTGTAGCTTATGAGAAAGAGGTCATTTATGTAGTTGTCTTGCCAAAATGTTTAACTTGAATCTTATCATTAGGACCAATCCAGAATTGTGGTAAATCTATAAGACAGTAACTCAGCTTCTTCAAAATGTCAGTGTCAGGAAAGAAAGAAGAAAAGGCAGAGGGATACTATTCTGTATTAAAGGAGACGAAAGAGATGTAACAGCCAGACATAATGCATGAATCTGGATTTCATCTTGGATTATTTAAATTTATTTATTTATTTATTTATTTATTTATTTATTTATTTATTTATTTATTTATTTATTTTGGTTGCACCAAGCCTTAGTTGCGGCAGGCGGGCTCCTTAGTTGCAGCACGTGGGTGCCTTAGTTGCAGTCTGCAGGCTCCTTACTTGTGGCAGTCAGGCTCCTTAGTTGCAGCATTCGGGCTCCTTAGTTGCAGCATGCATGTGGGATCTAGTTCCCTGACCAGGGATCGAACGAACCTGGGCCCCCTGCATTAGGAGCTTGGAGTCTTATCCACTGCACCACCAGGGAGGTCCCCTCATCTTGGATTTTAAAAATATGTAAATGCCATTTTGAAGATAAGTGGACTGTATGTTAGATGATATTATCAAGTCATTGAAAGTGTCATTTGGGGTGAAGTGTCATGATATTTGCAACTTATTTTTAAATGATTCAAAAAGTATGTTTTTATATATTATGTTATATAAATATATAAATATAAAAGTTATATACATATATAAATATATAGAGACAAACAAAGGCAGAGACTGAGTAGAAACAATGACCGACCTATTAGCAATGAGCATCCCTAGGGCCCACACTGTGGTCTTGAAATACTATTTCTCACTAAAAGAAACCGGAGCCTCTGGAAAAAATGGCTAATTCCAAGTCTGTGGCAGAAAATGACAAGATGAGCCTGGAATATCTTGTCTATCAAATACCAAGGAGGTTATCAAAGACTGTTAGGATCACCTCAAAACATTTCACAGCCCACCTGAAGAAGATTTCACTGGCCAAAGATGAGAGAACTGGAGCTTCAGTCATGATAATAGTAATTTTGATGGATTAAAACAAATCAAATATGTTTAAATCTATGGGCTCAAAAAGAATTGATCACCTTCAGAATGTGATAGGGCATCAATTCATTATATTGAAAAATGGTTTAAATAAAAACAAAGAATCTATCCTGCCTTTCTATACGAACTATATACCACTGGGTAACCAAATAATAGATTGGGGGAGTATCTCTTTATAATAGTGTTTCAACTAACAAATGAGTAGAAATTATTAAAATTAGAATATCTCCATTCTGCAAACCAAGTGAACTACTAGATAACAGGCAGTAATAATCACCAATGGCTGCTGACATCACACCGAGGGAGACAACCAGATGTGCCTACTACAGAATTGCCCGACACCTGCTTGCCTTGACAACAGGATCAACGTGATCCAGCTGCCAATTTGCAGGAAATACAGAGGACAGAGAACCTGTTGAATTACACCACGAGCATGCACTCAACAGAATCCAGGCTGTGGGAAACTCTGCCAGTCGAAGGACGCAGATAAAATGTAAGGGAGAGAAAGAGATCATTAAGTTAAAACTTAAAATATATTTTGTAATAAGCAAGACTAAATTATAATGTCCAGGGACATTTGATCACAATTGGGTGATAAAACTATTTGCAAAGCAGCAATTACTGTAAAAGTAATTGGGGAAGAAAGTGTTCATCATTGGAATGAGTCTCATGGACAGAGCTTCTGAAGTGGAAGCCAAAGTTTTATTTTCTGACCTGGGTTGTAGTTACAAAGCTGTTCACTTTTATAAAAATTAATTGTCATACATTTGTTTCATGTAGTTTTCCATATCTTTATTTTATATTCTAATAAAATTAATTATTTTAAAAGAGAGAAAGAGGGGACTTCCCTGGTGGCGCAGTAGTTAAGAATCCGCCTGCCAGTGCAGGGGACACGGGTTCGAGCCCTGGTGCAGGAGGATCCCACATGCCGCGGAGCAACTAAGCCCGCGAGCGACAGCTACTGAGCCTGCGCTCTAAAGCCCGTGCTCCACAACAAGGGAGGCCGATGCAATGAGAAGCCCACGCACCGCAACGAAGAGTGGCCCCCGCGCACCGCAGCTAGAGAGAGCTCGTGCGCAGCAACAAAGACCCAACACAGCCAAAAATAAAAATAAATAAATTTTAAAAAATAAAATAAAATAAAAGAGAGAAAGATACTTTAGGAGACACAGCAACCAACTGCAATCTGTGGACCTTGTTTGGATCCTAATTTGAACAAACTAATTATAAGCTATTTATGAGATAATCAGGCAAATTAAAACATTGACTAGATCTTTGATGATATTTAGGTATTATCGTTTAATTTTAGATGTAATAATGCTATTGTGTGTTTTAGAAAAAGAGTCATTATTTAAAGATACACACTGAAATATTTTAGATAATGCCTAAGGTTTACTTCAAAATAATACATTGGGGGTAGAAATGGCAAGTAGATGTATAAATGAAACAAACTGGCCAAAGTTGGTAACTGGTGAGACTGGTTGCAGAGTACATGGGGAGGGGGGTCATTATAGTATTCCCTCGACTTCTGTGCATGTTTGAAATTTTCCATAATGAGAAATTTCTTTCATGATTTGAACGAGTAGTTTATAAGCAAAAGAAAGCTGGACCCCTAAGTTCTGGGTGTGGATGGCTCAAGCAGCTCCCTCTCTCTTCAGTGAACTGCTCTGAAAATTCTCCCTCCATGGAACAGTTGTTTAAGTCAACCAAAACTTCAGGGCCAGGTGTCATTTGTCAGATAAAATGTCCCTCCGTACTGAATATTCCCAACACTTCTTTCAGATCAGACTGGCCAAATAAAACATGTTTTCAGTTCTCTGTGGAGGGCTGAGGACTGTGAACCACAGCCTCTCTGCAGTGTGCATCCTGTCTAGGAGTTGAAGCCCAGATTGGTACCTTGTAGGACAGAACCTTCCATTCCATCCTGCAGAATTTCAGGTCCAGACCCAATATCTGTCTCTGAAGTGCCTCCCACACTTGTTGAACAGCTGCTCAATCTCAAGTTAGCACCCAAAGTAAAACATAATAATATGGGTTGTTTTTTAAGGCCTCGCTGCCTCAATTTTGTCATGCTGACATCAGCACCATATGCCTACTGGTGTGGCAAATTGAGAAGAAAGTGTTTCTATGGCCATGCTGCTGATTTCAAAAATAGCATAGCTAATGAGCCAGCTGTGGTTAGACAGAAAAACATTAATAATCATTTCTGCAGTTTCTTTCATCCTAAACAGTTCTCACATATTCCTCTCTATCTTTTCAAAACTGTAATACAGATGTCATACAGATGGCCCATTTGATGGGTTCTATTCTAAACAAGCCACCTGGGAGATCACTGTTTTTATCAAAAGGTAGGGAAAATAATTTATCCCAGGTCAAATGGGCAGCGCTAAAAGTAAATTATGATTTTGACAAAATGATGTACGTTTTATAAGACAGTGTTATCAGTTCATGAAGATACAGTGATGTGTCCCCCTGGAACTTAAAAATGAGGGAAATAAAGATTCATTTGAGCATTAAACAGTGCAATCAATATATAGTGATCAGAGCTGAGAATATAAATCTGCTTAGAGACCAGACAGCTGTCAGGTCAGCAAGACTGGGCTGTCAAAGAATGAATATATTATGATACCTAAAGAGTATGTTCACCCAAAGTGTGTGTGTGGGGGGGGGCGGTGTGTGATGTTGGTCCATCAGAGAACTACAGGAAAAAGTGTCACTCAGACAAGTGTTGGCTGTGTGTGTCTAAACATTGTTCAGGGGACGGGAGCCTTAACCAATGGCTCTGAATTACTTGAGTCTTATGGCTCAAGATCATGTGAGCCGGATGCATCAGGCTTTGGAAACTCAAGGCAGAGGTTGCAAACTGGAGTACTGGGCACCTAACCTCGCTTACAGCTGGATTCGTCTGGCTCTGTTAGGGTCTTTTTAACTGGAAACTTTTTTTTATTGAAAAGATTTTACGTAAGATTATCCTTTTATTACTTTTTTTGAAAAATCCCACATTACCACGTGGCAGCAGTCAGCTAGAGCTGTGTAAGAGCTGTCCCCTGCAGACGGCTCTCTGCTGTCCACAGCCCACACCAGGCCCCTTCGCTCAGCTCGCTTACGGCCCTGGCCCCTGGACACATCTGCACTGGCCACCCCCAGCTTAATACCTTCAGCTGGCCTCATTTCCTGTGTTTTGAATCCATGCTGCTCGCAAAATCTTCTTTTCCGGCCTGACTTCCCTTGTTGGTCTTCTACAGGGAGACAATGAGCTGGTCATTCAATGTGAGGATTCCTGACTTTGTGAGAGTTTTATGTTTCAAGGCTCAGTAAGACACTGGCATTTTGATTTTACACATCAATCTCCGATAAGTCAGCCCTAGAGAGATGGCTCCACTCTTGGTGTAACAACAAAACCAAGTGTCATTCTCCAAGGCTGACAATCAAACTTCTGTTGCTGCTAAACTCCCTAATGCAGTGACTTGGGACTAAACTATTCAATGTCACCATATGGAATCCTGCACAAAGAAGACATTTTCCAATTTTTACTTTATTTAGAAGATACTGTATGGTCTAATTTTGTTTTATAAATCACATTTGCTTACACTATACTTTCGTATGTAAGGGGGTGTGTGTGTGTGTGTGTGTGTGTGTGTGTGTGTGTAAAATCCAAAAATGGGAGATTAGGTTAGTGGAACAGCATACAAAATGAAAGTTTTGGTTCAAAAAATACGATCTTTGCCTTTCTAGCACTTCTTCCTGCAGAGTGCTGAGGGTATGTTTTTGGTTCCTTTATCCTTTCTGTTAGTATCACATTTCATTACTCTATTAATTGTGAAAGAATTAGTGCTTTTTCGAACTCAAACCTTATCTTCTCCACTTTGAATGCCATTGCCTCTGCAGTCACCCACTAGCCGCCTATATTTTATAATTTAGAAAATGTCCACCTACATATTGCACTTCCATTGTGTCATCTGGCAAAAAGCAAGATGATTGGGAAAGAAAATCTTAAAAGCACTTCCTACACGTTCACACATTGCAGAGGCTTTACATCATAGGCATTTGGGAGTCCCACTATGTCTGAAAGAACTTTGGAATGATTCGTGCAGGAAATAACTTGGGAAAAGATAATTCTGAAAGATTCTCCTTAGCATGAGTACTGTATTGCTGACTCATGTAACAACTCTGAAATATTTAAGATCCTCCAACTCTTTCCCATTTCAGCCATAAACATAGACATCTCATTCATTCATTCATTTAAAAAAAAAAAAAGGTTACCAAGCATCTACTATGTGCAGGTAATTAAAGATATATCTAAAGCCAATAGCAGTTTTCCTAGACTTAGTATCAAAGATCATAATAATGATGATAACAATAAAACAGACAAGGACATTTTTGCCTTTGTAACCATGTGAGTGGTTTCACTTGTTCTGTTGTCTGTACTTCAGGCTAGAACTGTTTGGCAGCTTACAAGAACTTCCAGAAAGTGCCAAGTGGTTCTACACTTATGATTTTTGTTTTCCTCCCATAAAGAGGTATCTTTGGACATCAAACTGGAGTTTGCTACAAAATGTAGGCTGAAGCCGGCAACTGTTTAGGGAACATTCCTTTTTTCTTTTAGTTTTTTTTTTTTTTTTTTTTTTTTTGCCCGCGCCACTCAGCGTGTGGGATCTTAGTTTCCTGACCAGGGATCGAACCCGCACCCCTGCATTGGAAGCATGGGGTCTTAACCATGACCACCAGGGAAGTCCCAGGGGAATATTTCTGAGTATTGCTTCTAGATAATTTTTAAAACACAACAGAATATCAGAAACTCTTTTTCTATCGATCTCTGTCCCTCCTATATCATTTCTATATATCACTTATGGTGGAAGCATCTAAAAATGAAGTGAATATGTGGCATATTGAGAAACAATAACTAAACATATTTCTTAAAATTATGTTTTTGGAATCACAGATGCATTTGCTTAATACATTAGTCACACATAAAAAGATCCTAACTGAGTAACTTCTCAGACCTTTCATTTCTGCAAAACGGAGCACTTCAAGGCTGACCGTTCAATCTCTAAAATACATCTTCAACGACAGGAAGAAGTACTTGGGTTAATTCTTTATCAGGGTTACAAACTCAAGTTTGTTTTAGATCTTGCTTTCTAAGAATCAAAGAGAAGAATAGAAGAACAGAAAAATGACCACATTTTTGAAGGGCTGAATATTGATGTATTAATTACAGAATTGACAGTCCAGTTCCAGTAACTCAAATAAAGCATCTGGCATTGGCTTGGGAATGGGTTTTATCCCATAAAGATATTATATTTGTTGCCTTTAATGAGTACATAGAATTCAGATAGAGATAGGAACATCAGAGATACAATTTTAATGTAAACATTAATGTAAGTAGGATCTATTTTTTTCCTAAAATAGATCTACTTGACTAAAAAATTGTTTCCTGTAAACTCTGTCAGCAATAAATCAGGGAATTTAGTCACCTAACAAATAGTGGTCTGGAAGCTATGTGAGATTATGTGTTCTTAAAACTTGTAAATAGCAAAACATAGTAACAAAACTATGTTTATCATAGTAACAAAACAATGACTCTGTGAGTTTTATGTGGGAACCCTGCAATTAATTTTAAAACCGCCTTAGCAACCTGGAGGTAAGCTTAGTGATGTGACAGTCAATGAAGACGTTTGATGGCCTCACAAGAGTGGATTTGATATGGTATTTTATAACAAAAGGGGAAAAAATATCAAGCTGAATGCCAAGTATGATGCATTCTGTAAGTTACCACAGAATGATAGCATTACATACATTGCATACATATTTACCCGTACTACTCAAAGCCACTGCCCAGCTGCTCTAAACATGAAGGACAGAAGGCAGATGACTCCCCTGCCTGGTATTTACTTTGCAAAGCAAGGACGGCAGTGAGTCTAATCTACTCCAGAATCTTTGGCTTCAGAATTAGACACTTAGGGTCTTTGTGACCTTGGCCAGTTTCCATAACCTGAGTTTAAGATTTTTATATATAAAATTAATAAAGTGAATCTATAAAAATAAAGAGAAATACCTTTCCTGCGAGACTGTAAGAATCAGATGAGATAACGTACTTAGCAGGGGGCCTGGTACATAGTAAGTGCTCAATAAGTGAGAAGACTTTATATTACCCTCTCTATGCCCTGTCTGCTACTGCTGGAAGCAAAGAAACAGATTTGCTTTGCTTTACCTCATAGATGTGGTCACCACAGCTGAACTGCAGCAGCTTCTGGTTTCTTCCTAGAAGAAGAAAATTTTATATTAGCAATATAATGTGTGTTTTCCTGAGGAGGATTGACTGTGGGGTGAATATGTGTATCCCCTTCCATGTGGCAGTATGTGCCGGCCTCCCAGTGTAATTGAGACAGCCTCTTGGTTACATGGGAGACACAGGTGAAGACCATTTTCTCATTATGAATGGGATTGAACTTTTCCCTGATGGGTATTTCTCAACTCAAGTCTTGCTCAAATATCACCTTCTCTACAAGGCCTCCTCTGACCACCAAGTTGAAAATAGCAGCCCACCTCCCCATATTGATTCTCCTTGACCTTCTTCATTAGTCCCATTAATCTAATGGAAAATATTGTTTTCAAATTTATTACGCCTATGGTTTATCATCTGTCTCTTCCAGTTAGAATGTCATCTTTCAGGGGACAGGAATCTTTCTCTGTTTTTTGCCTGGAACGCTTGATAATTTGTTGAATGAACAAATAAATCAATAGATTTATTCATATTTTCTTGTATATGCACAGAGAAACTCCGGAAACTTTCCTGAGAAAATAACAGTTGTTACTAGGGCAGGGAAAGTGGAAGACGTGGTTTGGATAAATTGGGGATGGAGTGGGAGGGAGATTCCAATTTTTGATTTTTGAACCATGTGAATTATATATATATAATAGATATATAAATCAGACATCACTATTTCTAAAGTTGCCTACCATCTCTGATAGGCCTTATTTCCTTCTCTCCACTGTCTCTAAAGAGACCTCTCTCTCCCATCTCCTTTTCCTGCACCCCCTTAATTTCTCCGTTAAACCTCAAAATAACAAATTTTCTTCCTGCTACATATACATATGCGTCTGTACGTAATTTTTCTATATAAATGAATGTTGTAAGAAAAGTGTGAAGTTGAACTTCAATTTCAAAACAGAGATACTCTACTCAAATACAGAATATGACCAAGTAAAGGTTTGCTAAACAAAAGCAACAACAAAAAGTTGAATCCAAAGAGGAAGGTCAACCAGGAAGAGTGATGGTGACTTTAGAGAGTTTGATAAACACATGGTATATGATGCTTTGCGTGCATCCGCCCTTGATCCCAGGGGTCACGTGGTGGATGTCCACTGTGTAGTAGGTGAAGTGACCTCTGTGCTGGGAGCAGGTGCTCTGAGATTCTCCCTGAGGCCAGATATCTGCTTCTGGGCCGCACGCTCCACCATTCTGATCAGAGGACTTCTTGGTGTTGGGGCATCTGAGGCAAATGTCCCAGAGAGACTGAGGGAACACAAACAAGCAGATCTGCAACATGATGCAAAGAAAACAGAAGGGGCACGTGAGTTGGCATGTGTTAAGTGTTATGAATCCATTTACATAGTCACCAGCGGAAGCAACATAATCCAAAGTTTAGATGAAGCCAAGAGCCTTGCCTTCCTTCAAATCTCCAGGGAGTCAGAATATAAGTAAAAATTTTAAATATAGATGCTTTCTTCTTCCCTTCCAGCCTCTTTTCCACCTCCCTCCCATGTTTTCCAGCCAGTTTTAGGCAAGTGAATTATTATTCTAGCCAAATTCCTCTAGGAAGGAAAGAACAAGCTCAATCCATCTTCATTTCTCTCTTCTGACAAAGTAGGTAAGACAGTGATGATATCAGTCTTTTAACTCAAGGGATTTTGTTCACAGGGATTTAATGAATATTCGTTAATACGCTGTGATAAGCAATGCAAAAATATGAGGCACAGCAAAATGATAAAAGCCACGAATTACAAATTCCTAAGCCCTTATTATGCAGAAAACTAATTTCTTCTTACTACATTAAGGTCTGACCATTCTCAGACCCAGTGCCTTTTATGTACTTCTATGAATTTTAATTATGTATAAATGAAAACCTGAAGAAAGGAGTCATTTTAAATATAAAGATCTATTCCTAATTTCTTACAAAACCATTTATCTTTACAAAAAATGTTAGTGAACAGTGGTCCTCCAGCATCGACAATGGTCAGAGTCACATGCCACAATGACTTGTAAATATTGTGTATTAAAACGAAGTCTAAAAAGATGCTTTAAATCCACTTCTCAGATTGTGCATTCTATTTAATCCACTAACCTAGAAAGTCATGTTAATGAAATTGGAAATTGAAATCAACATTTTCTAAACTGCTGCTTGATATTTTTCAGTGTTGGCTATTGCTTCTATCCTGAAGCACTATCATGAGAATCTCCCCTCAAAACTGTCACATGATGCCAGAGAAGCACATCATTCAGTTCTTTGCTTTTTCCCCCTACTTACTCACCACCATGGCTGTAGTTATTTTTCCACTGTGGGAGTCACACAGTGGGTTAGGAGCAGGCCCCGTCTCATCTCCAGGTTACATAAGCACCCCCCCAAAAGGGGCAACCCAGATCCTCCGAGGAGCACCGGCAGAGAGAGGGCTCAGACCCCAAATAGCAACTTTTGCGCTGAGCAGCGAAAAGAAGACACAATTCCAGTTATGATGTTCAGAGACTGCAGCGGTCTTCAAAATTGGGCTTTCCTAGAGCACTTAACAGAAGTCACACTTCACCGTCAAGTACTGGAGGAAGGGCCAAGACAGCACCAAAACCTCCAGCAGTTGCCATGGCAGCAGCAACAGGACAGGTTTCCAGAAGCAGGTCTGTCTCAAGAGTTTATAACACAATCACATGCTGTCTGTGTTTAGCACAGGCCGAATGAAGACAGATACAGTCTGTTTTCCAACTCCCTCCGTCAGTTTGCATTATGATTATGTGGTGAAATTCCGGCAAGGGAAGTGTGATGCATCCTCTGACCTGGGTCTTCAGGTTTGCCTGCAACAAAGAAGGCTCAAGCCTTTCTCCCCAGCTTGTGCAGGAAATGCAGCATAAACCAATCACTGACTTGGGCTTAACCTGGTTGGCTGAAATTTCTGGTTATACTGTAACATTTACCGGTTAATGCAGTGTTTGATCTAATAGCAAAGCTGATTCTACCACTATAGTATTACTTGGAAATATTAAGACCTAATCCAGATGGTACAAGGAAATGTTCTTTGAATCTAAATTCATTTCAGAAAAAGCAACAAGGAGTTATTTCTTTTTCTCTTTGTTCCTAAGTAATTTGCAGGGAAAATTAAGCTCTGATTGCAGATGTTGACTCTTCCCTGGGACAAGAGGCCAGACCCTCAGATGTGGATCCTTTCTGTAGATGAATTTTACCCTTCCCCAATCCCAGGGAGACCAAGTTGCTTTTTTATCGTGGTAAAATACACATAACTTAAAATTTATTGTCTTAACCATTTTTAAAAATTTATTTTTATTTATTTATTTTTGGCTGCATTGTGTCTTCCTTGCTGCGCGTGGGCTTTCTCTAGTTGCGCTGAGCGGGGGCTACTCTTGGTTGCGGTGCGCGGGCTTCTCATTGCGGTGGCTTCTCTTGTGGAGCACAGGCTCTAGGCGCGTGGGCTTCAGTAGTGGTGGCGCGTGGGCTCAGTAGTTTGGCTCGCGGGCTCCAGAGCGCAGGCTCAGTAGTTGTGGCTCACGGGTTTAATTGCTCCGCGGCACATGGAATCTTCCCGGAACAGGGCTCGAACCCGTGTTGGCAGGCGGTTTCTTAACCACTGCACCACCAGGGAAGTCCTGTCTTAAGCATTTTTAAGTGTACAGTTCAGTGGCATTAGATATGCTAACAAAGTTGTGTAACCATCACCACTATCCATTTCCAGAACTTTCCATCATCCCAAGTAGAAACTCTGTACCCATTAAACAATAACTCCCCACTACTCCCTCCCCTCAGCTCCTGGCAACCACGATTCTGCTTTCTGTCTTGATCAATCTGCCTATTCTGGATACTACATATAGCTGAAATCACATAGTATTTGTCCTTTTATGTGTCTGGCTTCTTTCACTTAGTATAATGTTTTCAAGGTTCATCCATTGTTGTTGCATGTATGAGAAGTTCCTTTTTAAGGGTGAATAATATTCCATTGTATTTATATTCAACATACACACATTGTATGTATATTTTGTTTTTCCATTCCTCTGTTGATAGCCATTTGAGTTGTTTCTACCTTTGGCTACTGTGAATAATGCTGCTATGAATATTGATGTTAAGAACCTATTTGAGTTCCTGGTATCCGTTCTTTGGGGTATATGCCAGAAGTGGGATTACTAGATTGTATGGTAATTCTATGTTTAACTTTTTGAGGAACCATCAGACTGGCTCCCATGGTGGTTGTACCATTTTACATTCCCAAAAAGTTCTCCCTTTTAATACCTTTGAAAAGATATAACCTCTGTGTTACTTTCCCAAATTTCAAGGCACTGGGGGAAGATTGCCAGTAGAAGCATCACTGTCGACAGTACATTTCCCTGATGTCACGCTGAAATCCTAAGTTAAAGTCAGTAAACATTCGTTGAATGCCTACTATGAGCCAGGTAACAACGGGCCAGGCATTAAAGATACAAAGAGCACAAAGCTTAGTGAGGAAGATAGACATTTAAATGCAAAAGTATAGTGTGATGAATCTAATAATAGAAGGATATACAAGGCAATAAAGGGGCAGGAAAAGCTTTGCAGAGGGATGACTGAGCTGGGTTTTGAATGACGAACAGGAGTTTGCCAGATGGGAGGAAGGAGAATAGCCCAAGCAGGGAATAGTAAGTTCAGAGAATATCCAAGAGAACATGACACTCTCAGGGAACGAGGGAGAGTTCATTATGGCAACAGCTTACTGCTTTTACTGGTTTCTGGCCTATTGGTGTCCCCTCAGAAGTTCTGTGGACAGGGAAGGAAGACATGCATATGTGTGAGCATATGTTCATATATGTACTTGCATCTGAGGGTAGGAAGAGGTGGGACTTTACCAGGTGGTATCTGGAGTCTTGTGATTTGTGGCCCATAGCGATGCTGAGTGAGGAAGGTGATTGCAGGGTGAGAGCTGACACTTTGAGGCATTGAAGTGGTTGTTACCAAACAAAACTTTAAGGCCCCCAGAGATAGGATATATGACTTAGAACTTTAGAAAAATCCACTTTTGACTGATCCAGTTTCAGCAATATGGCAGACTAAGAAACCTGAAAACCCTCCCACTGCAACCCCTAGAAAGGGTTTGTAAAATACAATAAAAATTCTTATAAATGCAAAGCCAAATTAACGCACACACAAAATAGGGACATCTCCTGGTGCCAGAAAGGAGGTCAGTGGAAGCCAGAGCAGTGACCTGAAACCATTACCGTGGGGACAGGGATGCAGGATGCATGGTGAAGGATAGGCAAAGTTTCCTTGCTCCTATAAAGCCAGCAGGAGAGCAGGAGTGAGAGTCAACAACAAGGAGTGTGATCTGATGTAATGTAACACAGTCATGGGAGTGACAGCCCATCGCCTTTGCCATGTTTTCTTGGTTAGAAGCAGGTCCTGGGTCTCACTCACAAAGAGAGGGGATTATACAGGCCATGAATATCAGAAGACAGGGATCATGGGGGACCACTTTAGGGTCTGTCCACCACTGTCCACAGACCTTCATTGGTGCCACATCCCAGGAGTATCTGTCGAGACGTTTCTACCAACATCAGAGTTCAGACTTCCTATGCCACCTTTGGGACGCTAAAGACATACTTTGTCCCATGGCCATTGCCTATAAGTGTTGAAGAATACAAGATTTATTAGTTTTTGTTTATTTTTGAAAATACTACATGGTTATGGAAACATTCCAAACAGTGCAGACAAGGATAAGTACAAAGGACAGATTCTCATCTTTTTTCCCATTCACAAACCCCATACTATTACTCAGAAGTTATCTTTGGAAATGGTTTCTGGATAGTGTGTGATTATCAAAACTATCATCATTTCAGGAAAACAAAAGCACCATCTGTCCAAGAGAAAATTGGAGTTGTCCTGGAGTTGTTCAGCTCTTTAGTTTTTTGAAGTTCCCAAGGTGAAGATGAAAGAGTAAGAGATTCATTAAAGGGGCAAGAGGAGCGACAGGGCCGCAGCAAAGGTGGCCTCCAGTCTGCCCTGCTGTCCTGTGACTTAAACAGTAAAGTTCAGTGGTAGGTTAAGAATAGAGTGCAACCAAAAGGTTACTTATAAAATAAGAGAATTAAAAATTAAAAGGAATGAAATAAATAAATTTACATAGAAAAAACCAGAAGAGATTATTTTGGAGTAAAGACAAAAAATATTAACATGAAAACAGTACAAAGTATAAAAGTAAATAAAGGTCAAAAGTTAAAAGATACCACATTGAAAGTTAAAAGCCAAAGAATTACAAAAGCTAGGCTTAATTTTTTTAGAAAATATGGGTGAAAAGATGAACTGACAATTTACAAAGAAACACAGATGGCCTGTATATGTGAAAATATTATAATTTAATCTTCCTTGTAACCAAAAAATAATAATAAAAATCACAATATACTATTTCTCACATATTAGATTAGCAAAGATTTAGAAGTTTGATAACATTCAGTATAAACATGAGGAAAACAGTCCCATACACTGTTGGTCAGAATATACATTTCTATGAACTGTTTAGATGGCAACTTGACAATATCTACAAAAATTTACTTAGCTACTTGAATTAGCAATTCCATTTCTAAGACTGTATCTTAAAAGTATATTTGTGTGGTGTGTGTGTATAAATACATAAGATAGATAGATGCATAGATACATAGATGCATAGATTCATAGATAGATCATCATTGATTGAAACAGAGAAATGGTAGAACAACCGACATGTCTATCAATTGGGAATTGGTAACATAAGTTACTATTATCTCCATTAAATACGATTTATTCCCACAATATAGCTTTCTCCCACCTGAAATGGGCTTCTCTTCATTCTCCTCCTTCAGGAAGCCTTCTCAAATTATTCCATATCCAGTCACCAATTTGGGGGGTTCTGTTTTCTCCCAATCTATCCCAGTTTCAACAGTGGTTCAAGACCTCAGTTGACACAGAACTGGTTTCAAATCCAGGAGAAAGTGGTATACCTGCAATCAATTATCCATGGTAAGGGAATTTTTTTTAAAAAAAAGCAGGAACCTGTCAGATTGAGATGAACATGGCTTTATTTTGATCTTGAAAAAATGTCAAGCATTTTTTACAATGCTGTGTGACACAAATTGATTTAACTGTCTGTCCTCACTTTTACACTTTTACACTTTTATACTTAAAGCCTACAGAAAATAGATACTACAAAAGGAGAAGATGCCAATGTTAACATTTTAAATACCTAACTTTTAAATCCATCAGCTTTTCTTTCTGCTTAGTGCCTTTTCTAGAATCTCATCTTTTCCTTGCATTCTGTTTTTTTTAACAGTCTTCAATTTTCTGAAACAAAGGAGGATTGATAAGAACCTTCATTCATGCTTCAGGTGCCCCATTCTTGGAAGATGTGCTTCTTCAAAAATCCTTTCTAAACAAGCTCTCAAGTCAATTACTCTCCTCTTTTGGTGATGTAAAACAAAGTGTACCATTAGTCATTTAGCAAGAGCAAAATGTCTCCCTTTGTGAAAACCACCAACCATTTGGTTTAAAAACTAAAGGATAAATCAGTTCTAATGGGTGGAACTTGATAATTTTTCCATACGTTATTACTAAAGTTGACGTGGCCGAAGTTGCCAAGAGGAAGCAATAAGCAGTAACACTAGAGAAGGAAGAATAGTTCTTGAATCCTCATTAAACGCATCTTTGTTTTAAAGTTTGATTGTTTTTCCACCATGAAATTAATTGACATTTTCACTTATTATTTTTACTTACAACTAAACAGCTTGAAGAGAGTGGTTTTCAAAATACTCTTCCCAAAATCAGTCTATGGAAAAAGTAGCATTCCCAAGTAACTTTTTATGACACTTGGTTACCAGTGAGACTTATCCACATGCCCTTTTTATACCTAGCAAAGCAACAAAAAGATGCCCACATCTGCATCATTTGTCTTCTATGATAGTGGACCTTGGCATGAGTAACATCAATTACAGGAAACTGGAATCTCCCAGAGCAAAATGACCTAAGTTCACATTGCTTTCTCTAATTCCAGCCTGGATCTCCTAAGGTCATTGCCCATATTCAAAACATACACTCCTTTCTCCTGGCAATTATGCTGTATACCAATGGAGCTTCCTCTGAGAAGCTGAAAATTCTATTAATTTAATTCAATCTCTTTTTTGCTATTTAGCAATGGTTTCCCAAAAAAATTAATTGAAAAGGCTGTAATGGCAGCCAAAAGCCACTCTTACTGGATGGCAGGATGCCGTTATTTTATATATATACATATATGTGTGTGTGTGTGTGTGTGTATACATACATATATATGGGGGGAGAGTTTTGTTTTGTTTGGTTTTTTGCCTCACTAGTCTCCTTTGTTTTTGTTTTTGTTTTAAGATGTTGGGGGTAGGAGTTTATTAATTAATTTATTTATTTTTGCTGTGTTGGGTCTTCGTTTCTGTGCAAGGGCTTTCTCTAGTTGTGGCAAGCGGGGGCCACTCTTCATCACGGTGCACGGGCCTCTCACTATCGCAGCCTCTCTTGTTGCGGAGCACGGGCTCCAGACGCGCATGCTCAGCAGTTGTGGCTCACGGGCCTAGTTGCTCCGCGGCATGTGGGATCCTCCCAGACCAGGGCTTGAACCCGTGCCCCCTGCATTAGCAGGCAGATTCTCAACCACTGCGCCACCAGGGAAGCCCCTGTTTTTGTTTTTTAAGTAGTTTTTTGTTTTGTTTTTTTTACCTATCTGGACAGGTCATGACAGAAGACTGTTTCTTTTATAATAAAATTACATTCATGTTGTGGTTCTTTGAGTTGTTGAAAAATGTCCCCTTTTATATCCACTAAAGAGAGGTGTGATTCAAACAGAGGGAAGTATAAACTAATTTAGGAGTAACCATGAGCCAGGTGCTTTACATATGTTAGCTTATTTAGTCCTCCTAACCACTCTATAATTTAGGTGTTATCATCTCTGTTTTCTAGTTGAGGAAATTAAGTCTCTTTAATAGATGAGATAACTTGCCCAAGACCATGTGTGGAGTCAGAATGTGATCCCACATGGGTCTGATCCCAAAGCCAGAGATCTACCTCTTTCTTATTATCCAGTCATATTTTAATACAATCTATTTGAATGACACTTATAAGAAGCCACCAATATTCATCTAATTTAATTTCTATATCTATGATTATTTTCTCCTGTTTTTTATTTAATCTACTACTTGCTTATATTTGACCCTTCTCAGTTGTCCAAAATGTAGGTATACAATTAAACTACAGTCCCCTATTACAAAACCCAAAACTTCCGTGACTTAACAGGCAAGAGAGGCAAGCTCTTTGCACAGACTCAGGACAAGCATCATGGTTTAAATTCCAGGCCCTGCCATCAGGCAGGCCTATTTCAAATCCTCAGGGCTTTTTTGAGGACTGAACAAGATCACTTATTAAGCATCTGTTAGATGTACAATAAATAGAAACTTAATTTGAAAAATACAGAGTGGCAAACAAAGCTGACCCAATTCCCACCCCTATTAGACAGGCCATGGAAGGGGAGAAAAGGAAGGAAAGGTGGAGGGAGGGGAGGAGGGAAACAGGAAAGAGCCTTAGGGCATGGAGCTCAACCAGCTGAGAACGCAAAGACCAAACCTTCCACTTTACAAAGTGAAGGGCTGTGGCTTTTAATTGTATCTGGGGCTTGGGAAAGCTTTTTTCTCCCATTAGAGAACCTTCGCATTCCCACTTGAGAGAGGAACAATCAGGCTTGGCAGATAACAAGCCTCCCTGTGATGACCACAACGCTCTAACATCAAACCTGTTGACAGAACAAGCTGACAGGTTCATACCCTCTATGCGGGATTGCGAATTCTCAGATGTGTTTTGCCACCTTCAAGTATGGACAGATGTATTTGGGGAAAAAAAATGACTTTATAGCAAATTAGATTTTTCATGTACTGCTGAGCAGCCCCTACAGTTTCGACAGGTGCAAGAGAGGCAGCAGAGGTAGGTTTGCAACTCAAGCCACGATGCCTCCCCCAACTGTGCGAGGTGAATGATCAGCAGGATATGCGTGTAGGTTCCTGCTGGTGTTTGTTCCATCAGGATAGACGTGACGAGTGCTGCTTGGAAGAAGCCTTCCTAGCTAAACTCACCCCACGTCCATCTTTCAGCCTTTGCGGTACCTTCTTTTAGGGAGCTTCCTGTGTGCACGCACTGTTCTAAGTGCTGTAAGTGTAATAAATCACTTTATCTTCACATCAGCCTATGAGGTAACCACTATATTATCCCCTCTTTACAAACAAGGAAACAGAGCCATTAAATAGCTCACTCCCAGTCACACATCCAGGGCCTTGTACTGAGAGGCTGGAAATGCTGGGATTCAGTCCTGTCTCGCTACCTCCTCATAGCGAAGGCTACATTCATCCAGTTCATGTTGTGGTCCCAGCCCTATGCTAAGCATCTTCAGTACATTTATCATTTAGTACGACACCTGTGGGAGGTAAACACTATTGTTAACCTTTCAAATGGGGAAACTGAGGTTTAGAAGGGGTAAGGAATTGGAGTTGGAGCCAAAAATAAAAACTCAATCTGACTCCAGAGTCCAAGGTCTTAACTACTACAGTGCTCTGCTTCTGCCCCTTACTAATTGTCTTGAGTATCTGATCTCTCTCAGCCTCAGTGTCCTCATCTGTGAAATGGGGATACCATCAATAACTATCTCAAAGGACCAGTGTGTGGGTGAAACAAAGAAAGGTATGTGAAAATGATCTAAGAACTATACTGTGCTATGCAATCTTAGTTACTATCATTTTTTCTGCATTGCTCTAGATTTGCTCCTTAGCTCTTTCAAATACTTATCCAACCATTCCCCCAACTAAATGCTAGTTTCTCAAGGGTAGACACCATGACTTCTCTGCTTGTAAGTTTATCTCCCATAGAATTTGGCCCTTTCTGGGTACATAGTTGGGGCCTGATAAGTGCTCCTTAAATAAGCACAGGCATGTGAAACAGCAATGCCAGAGGTTCTGTCTCAGGAGGAAGCTTGGTTAAGCCATTTTGCAAAGGTTAATTCAGGCTTTTAGCCAAGAATTGTCCTATTTATAATGATCACAAAAGACGTATACATTCTTCTACTTTAAAAAGTACATAAGCTAATGTAAATCAACCTCAAATCAATGTTGGAAAAGACTCAAAGAAAAAAAAAAGCTCTGTCATTTCACTAAATCCCTTAACCTGCAGCATCCATCCCCCACAGCTGTTCCAAAGGGTCCTGTGCTTAGGACAAGGAGAGTCTACTCTGTGGAAGTACGTGATTGATGTAGCAGGACTAATGAAAATGACTCCCCTTTTCTTGAATCTTCTAACCCATTCTCTACAAAGATAAACATGTAAATCATGTAAATAAAGGTATTCTACTAGTAGTTTTAATCAGTGTGTGACCATTATATTATCAATTCACACTTTCTACAAGGCATGTGGTAATTCATACTCTTCTCCAACCAAATTAATTCAATCCTTCCCAAAGCTGAAGGCTTTGGCACCTGTGACCCCTCATTGATTTATCAACATGATACATTTAGAGCGTGAAAGGGAGAAAAGAGAAGGCAAATCCCTTGCCTCTGTCTCCCCCACCAAGTGGTTTTGTGCAGGAGAACCCCAGACAATCCCTGTAGCATGGCCATGTCTTTAGTCTTGAATGAGGTAATAGCAAATATCTGAGCCTTTTTCCTTCAGACACGACAAGTTCCTTATATCAGGGTCCTTGCATTTGCTACTTCTTCTGTTTGGGGGTGCTTGTCCCTAGATTTTCCTTAGCTGCCTCCTTCCCATCTTTTTGGTCCTTTCTCAAGAGGCCTTCACCCCTGGCTAAAGTAGCCCTCCTGACTCAGTCACACCCTGTAACCCTGATTAATCATCTCCACAACATTTCTCAGGGTCTGATGTTACCTTATTTAAGTTTATTGGGCATAAGCTCTCTTGGGTATAAGCTCCTTGAATGCAGGAAATGCTGCTGCATCCCCAAATGCTTGACACAGAGTAGGTGCTCATTAAATATGTGTGGACTAACTATAGGAAGACAAGTCCTCCTCTCAGAAACCCCACCTTTACCTCCATCCCCATCTGTAAGCCAGAAAGGAGGTACAGAGGACATATCTAAGGAAATGGCACTCCCTGGTCCTTGGTGGTGATTGTCTGGTGGTGATTGGAGCACCATGGCTCTGCCTGTGGCAGCCTCAGTTCAAATTCTAATCCACACATTTGGTGTATTGTTTCAAGGAGTCTATGTCATGACTGCCAGGGTGCAAATTCCTGCTCTGGTTCTAACTAGCTGGGTGATCTTGGGCTAGTTATTTAATCCCACTATGCCTACATTTCTTTACCCTTGCAAAGGGGGGATATATCACCTATCCTGCAGAGTTGTGAAGGTTCACTAAGATAATGAATGTACCCGGCTGAGCCCAGTGGCTGGCACAGGGTCAGCGCACAATGAATTGTAGCTTTGAATTTATTGATGGAAGCTAATTTATACTCGTGCCACTAGTCTCTCTCCCATAGTAGACCTCACTAACTGATTGTGCCATTCCTTCTTTTAAAAAATGACCTCACAACCTTCATATAACACCACCCTCTCCTAGACAGTCACTACCAATCAATCATTTGGAGTTGGCATGCAAACTGAAACCTATTAGCCCTTCCTGATTCAGGAAGCTCTTAAAAAGCTGTCAAGCAGGGTTATTAACATTGAGTTTGGTGTCCAAAAGTAAATTGGTAGTTAATTTTGCCACTGGAAAAGTGGCAAATTCAGCAGGATACATCCATGGGCAAATTCACTAGCGTGGGAGAAGAGAGAGTCACGGGAGAATCCACTCTTGACAGATGAGGATAGAGGGGAAGGCCCTGCCCCTCCCATTAGGCTTGGTTCCCTAGAGGTTATTGAAATCAGGGCTTTTGGAAGGCAGGGTGTGAGCAGTGCTCAGATTTACTCTCTGATATATTCCTTTCCATGAAACAGCTCTGCTGGAAATTGGGAGTTCACCAGGAAAAAAATCATCCCTCATGATTGGCTCCCTTTGAATTCTTATTAAATATTCCAAACACCTCCTAACAATTTCTGGATTCCAATCAGTATCAACAGAGGACTATAATGTTTACTAACTTATTTTTAAGTGATAATCTAGCAGATTATTACTGGCGTGTGTGTGTGTGTGTGTGTGTGTGTATGTATGTATGCATGTGTGTACCATTTTATAAGTGACAATGAGGTCACTGAGGAGCTTTTCCAAGAGCTAAGGAGCCTGCCGGCTTGGATGGATAGCAGTGACACTTTCAGAAAAGAAAACGAAGCGAGAAAGATGGAATATAGAAATAAAAACAAAGTAACGCTTGTGTTTGTTTAATTTACTTCCATAAATCTGGCTCTACCCAAAGTAGCAAATTAGGGCTTCCCTGGTGGCGCAGTGGTTGAGAGTCCGCCTGCCGATGCAGGGGACATGGGTTCGTGCCCCGGTCGGGGAGGGTGCCACGGAGCGGCTGGGCCCGTGAGCCATGGCCGCTGGGCCTGCGCGTCCGGAGCCTGTGCTCCACAACAGGAGAGGCCACAACAGTGAGAGGCCCACGTACCACAAAAAAAAAAAAAAAAAGTAGCAAATTAGGAGAATGCCAGCTTTCTAGCATCCCCGGGTCCCCTTTCTTGCTCATTTTTCTTCATTCTCTAAAGGACCCAGTGCCCCAACTTTCTCCATTAGTTTCATCATCAAAATCTTTCTGCAGGAAATTAGTTGTAGAAAAACTAGTTCATACCAGAGTAGAAATGACTAGTGGCTTAATATTTCCTCTTATAGGCAATACACAGATTTTGTGACTTAAAGACACGGGCTAAATTGTGTTCACCCAGAATTCGTTATGTTGAAGTCCTAACCCCTGGTAACTCAGAATGTGACTGTATTTGGAGATAGGGTCTCTAAAGAAGTAATTAAAGTTATATGACATCATTGAGGTGGGCCTTAACCAATATGACTGATGTCCTTATAAGAAGAGGAAATTAGGACACAGACAGGTACTGAGGGAAGACGATGTGAAGGCACCGGAAGAAGACAGCTATCTGCCAGCCAAGGAGAGAGGCCTTAGAAGAAACCAACCCTGTTGACACTTTGATCTTTGACTTCTAGCCTCCAGAACTGTGAGGAAATAAGTTTCTGTTGTTTAGGCCACCCAGTCTGTAGTATTTTGTTATGGCAGCCCAAGCAGACTAATACAAATAGCTTAGAGGAGTTGGTAAGACTTGTGTTAGAATCGCAACTTTTCCATTTAGGAACTGTGAAATCTCAGTCAGTTAACTATCTGAGCTTCAGTTTTCTCAACCATAAATGGAGATGATAATGCCTGTCTCATGAGGTGTGTGTGAGGATTTTTTTTTTTTTTTAGTTTCTTTTGGAGTAGAATTGATTTACAATGTTGTATTAGTTTCAGATGTACAGCAAAGTGCTACATATACATATATATCCACTCTTTTTTAGATTCTTTTCCCATATAGGCCATTACAGAGTATTGAGTAGAGTTCCCTGTGCTATACAGTGGGTTCTTATTAGTTATCTATTTTATATATAGTAGTGTGTATATGTCAATCCCAATCTCCCAATTTATCCCTCCTCCCTGGTAACCGTAAGTTTGTTTTCTACATCTGTGATTCTATTTCTGTTGTGTAAATAACTTCATTTTTACCATTTTTTTTAGATTCCGCATATAAGCGATATCATATGATATTTGTCTTTCTTTGTCTGACCTACTTCACTCAGTATGACAATCTCTAGGTCCATCCATGTTGCTGCAAATGGCATTATTTCATTCTTTTTTATGGCTGAGTAATATTCCATTGTATATATGTACCACATCTTCTTTATCCATTCGTCTGTTGATGGACATTTTGGTGTGAGGATTAAATGAGACAATATACATTATTGGTTAGCACAGTGTCTGCATGGTACCTGGTACTTAGCACTTCATAAAGTGCTATTATTACTATTATTACAGTAGAACTTTAACTTGATACAAAGTACTGACGAAATCAGTACTTCTGTATATCACTTGTCTTTACACCACAGATACTCAAAAAATATCTGTTACTGGATCACACTGCAATGGTGGCTTCTCACTACTAAGTGGCCTTTAATTCCCATACAGTTGGCATCAGAAGCTACAGATGTGGTCTTGGTCTCCAAAATGTAGACAAGAGTTATGGGAAAATATAAGAAAAATCCCTACTGCAGTAAAAGAGGCAGATAAGAGTCTACCAACAAATGAAATAAAATTTAAACTTAAAGAACAGTGAGTAATTATGCTAAAACCACTAGTTTATTAAACCATTTATACTAATAAGTAAGTAGCTTGTTTCTAATTAACTTTCTAAGGAAGCCTCTTAAGTGTAGGTTCTCAGGTAAATGTCTTGACTTGGAGGACAGTTATCTAATAACTGTGGTTTCAGGCCAGGCACATTAAATTTCAAATAAGCATTCTGCATTTTAACACTTAAGTTATTTTTAGTATAAATGGTTCCTCTAGCAATCAAAACTCCCTACATGGGAAAGGAAGACAACACTAAAACTTATACCATTCTCCTGCCCCACAGTTTTACAAAAAACGTTATGAAACAGATCACTGAAAACTATTTTCCGTCAAGGCAATCTACACAATCAGTATAATATGTCCGGTTGCCTTGCATCCCTTCAGGAAGCAGGAACAGAGCCACTTTGGACCTCTGGGTTCTGGGATTTTAGAGGTGAGCACATTAGTATCCACTGCATATTTTGAGGCTTTTCCTGTGCTTTTATCTATAAATGGAAATAAAGCTGAGGTTGAAACAGCCAGGTACATAATGCCAAAATATAAAGCCAGATGTAGGGCTTCCCTGGTGGTGCAGTGGTTGAGAGTCCGCCTGCCGATGCAGGGTACACGGGTTCGTGCCCCGGTCTGGGAAGATCCCACATGCCGCGGAGCGGCTGGGCCCGTGAGCCATGGCCGCTGAGCCTGCGCGTCCAGAGCCTGTGCTCCGCAACGGGAGAGGCCACAACAGTGAGAGGCCCGCGTACCGGAAAAAATAAATAAATAAACAAACCAGATGTAGCCTTCTTCTGAGTCTTATTCCCAGTGTGCACAGTCTACCCCTGGCCATTCCTCCTCAGCAGCAGAAAGCTGCTCTGTCTTCTCTTTGTCTCTGTATCCCAACTCTGGCATGAGATGTCTCCATTCATTAATCTGGAGTCCATAATGTTACCCATCCTGCAGCTCTGTGTTCTATTCTGTCCTCCTCACTCCTCTTGCCAGGCCCACTCATTTGTTCTTTGGTACCCAAAGCCCACTACACCTCCCCTTCTGACTTAGCTATCTATCTCTTATCTATTTCCCTGTGCAATACAACTGATTGCTTTGTGCAACAGACACAAGAAATCCTGAGTAGAGAGGCTGAGTACCAGGTCCCATTCTTACCTCAGGCCTCTGGAGCCTGGCTATTAAGAGTGTATCATTAGCCTGATAATTTAGCATCTCCCCAAATTCAAAATTCACCCAAAACGAATATACATTAAAATATTTGGAGAAGTAGCCTAACAAAAGAAAAATAGAGAAAGGTTTGATTTTCTAGACTTCTATTTTCTCTTCAAGAAGAATGTAAGCAAGTAACCTCCTTTTGAATTGAAGTGAAATTCTCTGTTGTAAATGGTTCTTTATGTGAGCCTTGCAGAAAACCATTTCTCAACATCTCCATCAGAACAGAAATGACCACAATGACACATTCCCTCAGCTCCTGTTAGCCTGACACCTCCCCATTGTCTAGCAGAAGAGAGAAGAAAAACTGACTTGTGGTTATTATAAATGCTATAACTGAAACTTTATTGCATATATATTTTCGCTCACTAAATTGCTGAACCCAGTAAAGATGTATTTGTTTTCTGCTTTTCTTAAGCAATGATGAATCAATAGGTCTATTTAGCTCAGCTTCTTTACATTTAAATCCCCTAGTGGAACATGAGGGTGGAAGACAGGACCACACTTGATTTCCTTTGTATTACATTCTTCTATCTCCGAAAAGCTTCTCTGACTGTTCAGGTGACGTCACTCCCTAGGCTGGCTTAGCTATTCACAGGTAAACTTGATTTGCAAGTGCACACCCATAGTCTTTGATTCACTGATTCCCCACATCACTGATTTTGTGTCTGACTGGACTATGCTGTCTCTCCTTTCAACACATTGTAATTTGTCAGTCAATTTTATCAACCAGTCAGTGTGATTTTTATTTTTTTAATTCTTTTAGGCTATACTAATGAAAGGAGACAAAAGCCATTAATGATTTAATCCTCTGAATTATTTTTAGTGGTTCACGGAGGAATTTGGATTGATACAACTGGATGTGACAGCTTCCACAAATGTCCTGCAATGCCTTTTGCAGGACCTGATAAAATCTTCATATGCTCTCACAAGCAGATCTATTATCTTGTACAGGCAAAAGAACCCACTAGAGAGTATAATTATGACTAGCTCAATCACAGAATTCCCTTAGAATAATAATTAAAGGAATAAAATGAAATTAAAAGCAGCTAATATAATGTAATGCTCCCCATAAGCATTTAGTAGATACTCATTAACAGACAATGAGACAAAGAAGATACCAAAATGTGACTCGAGTCTGCACCTTCACAGAGTGCAGTCACTGACACATCACAGACACTTATGATGCCAGGCTTAATCATCTCCTGCAGCAGGTGATGGAGGCTTGAACTGGGGAAGTGTCATTTAAAAGGGAATATTTTTTTTGTCTTTAGCAGTGGTAACATCGATGGAACAGATTCTTTTTTGTTGTTGTTTTTACTGAAAATCTCCAAACTAAGCAAATACTCACCTTTGTTTGGTGGAAAACTGCCTTGTCAGCATTAACTAGAATGCACATACTTCCAAGTGAGATGTTCGGTGTTCAGTTTAATAATGTATTGGGTCTATCTCTGCCCTTAGTAGCAGGAGAAGAATTTTTTCCCTATTTACTCCTAAAGGGAATGGATGTTTATCTGTCAGTCTCCGGGGACGGGAAAGGACAGCTCACTGCCAGTCATCTTTGAATAGGAATGGAGGTGGGTCTTGCAATGAGGGTGGGAAAGGACTTTCTCTAGAGCCAGAGGTTGGACTGGCAATCTAAGGTATGGTGGTGGTTGGAGATTTTAATTTTTAAGGTTGAGCTAACCTACTACTACTCAGAGGCCTATCCAGCCATGGGCCTAACAGTAGCCACTTTTGTGGGTGTATCTAAGCTATTCTCAAAGGTCGATTGACCTACACAGGTAAAGCCTGACTATTTCTTCTTCTTTATCACTTGCAAATCTTATCCTGAGTCTAAAAACAGAATGAAGTTTCTTATTTGCCATTGTATCCCCTAGCATCTAGCATAGTTCTTGGCCCACATTTTATTGGATTGATTTTGTAAAATTCAATGAAATTATCAGTACAGGAGTTTTATCTATATTGAATAAAAGGAGCTAGTCCTTTAAGTGACTTATTTCTAACTTGAGCTGCATTTATGGACAAAGTCTAGATCAACTGGCCTGCTTTCATTTTTGTAAAACTAAATTCATTGGTCATGTCATTGAAAACAGGTGAACCCACTGGTGCTCCCAGACAGACACAGAGGAGAGAATCACGGATTCGCCCTACTGTCGCTCTGTGCCTTGTCTCCATTTCTCTCAGCACAGGCTGTGGCTGAGCCAGCATAAAACATCACAGCCAATACTGTTTCTTTTTCTAATCCATGGAAAGAGCACATTTTCATGGGGCTCTTGGGCCTACAGATATTAGACCACATATTTTTAAAAACCAGATGTACAGTCATAAAAATAAAAAAGTAATTAATTAATGAAAGATACAGTTAGTACATCTTGATCTGAAGATGGAAAGAAAGTCATGTGTTTAGAAACCTGGTACATGAAAGATACTGTGTTAGAGGATTTCCCCAACATTTTCTTATTTAATTTCTCAGTACAACTCCTTGAGTTAGGTATTATGTTTCCCACTATATTAATAAGGAAATTGAGGTTCAAAAGCAGCATTAATTTATCCAACAAATATTTACAAAGCGCTCATTATATCTCAGGCACTGTTCTCGGTGCTGGAATATATAGCAATGAGAAAAACAATGTCCTCATGGAATTTATGCCCATGTTCTTGTGGCTAATAAGTGGGTTTACATCCAGATCTGTCTGATCCCAATATTCACGCTTTTTTTCACTGCACATGGCAGCTGGAATGGAGGAACTCAAAGAGACAATTACAATATTTGTGTAACCTGAATAAATTCTATGTGACCCTGCCTTGGCTCTACAATAAAAGAGCTAGTGTACCCAAAAAGTAAAAGTACTTCAGTTCTTGGTTCTAAGTTATTTATTCTTCTTTTTATGACTATTATTTTTTAATTTTATTTATTTATTTTTGGCTGCGTTGGGTCTTCGTTGCTGCACACAGGCTTTTCTCTAGTTTTGGCGAGCAGGCTTCTCATTGTGGTGGCTTCTCTTATTGTGGAACACAGGCTCTAGGCACACGGGCTTCAGTAGTTGTGGCACGTGGGCTCAGTAGTGTGGCTCGCGGCCTCTGGAGCACAGGCTCAGTAGTTGTGGCACACGGGCTTAGTTGCTCCACGACATGTGGGACCTTCCCGGACCAGGGCTCGAACCCATGTCCCCTACATTGGCAGGCAGATTCTTTATCACTGTGCCACCAGGGAAGTCCCTAAGTTATTTATTCTTTTAAACGATTAACATATACTATTTTTTTTTACTTAAAATATATTGTTAAATTCCCTTTTTCCTGTCTAGACTCTGGAGAGTATCAGATTTTTGTTAGTTAACAAGGAATTATTCTGACTCTTTCAGAGGATGCTAAGGCTCATGGACATGTTTCTGCCCTTTTGGAAAAAGTCCAGCTCCTTCTTCCATACATATGTTCTTGTGTCCTATACACTAAAATAATAACTCTGGGTTGATTCCCTTTACTACAAATTTTGTTTTCAAAAGACCCCAAACTCCAACTTCTCTGCTTACTATGTTCCCTACTAAATGTTCTTCCCAACCCTAACTGTTTCTTCTGAAATCCAGCCCATGAAGGCTTCATAACCTCATCCACACATGCTCCCTCCTCTGACCCCCATGACACTATGGAACACATTTACGGCACTCACAGTCTTATACTGTGATCTTGAGGGATTTTGTCTTATTCTCTAATAAACATTCACTCTGAGAGGGCAGAGATGTGTTCCTTTAGTCTCTCATAATCAACAAATGAGCAATAAATATTTTTAATTGATTGTGTTATTTTTAAAAATTTAAGCCCATAATTATCTCTACCCAGATTTTTTTAAACTGTCATTTTAGAGAACTGTCTATTTTCAAACCCACAAATAAACATGCCACTCAAATAAAAGCCCATGTTACAGTTATTGAATCTGTAAGAATGTAAAAGAGGATTTTTCATTCAACCCATAAATAATTATTTGTCCTCTACACTGCACAAATAATAATTCCAGGATAATTGGAGGTTGCAGTGAAGAACCATATGTACATCCAAATTTGTGAAGTGTTATAAAATAATTTAATAGCCAATCAATTAAGAGGTGATTGCAAGCAATTCAAAGAGATTTGAATTATGGAGTTGGAGCAAGAAAAATGATCTTACTCATTCAGGCTCTCATCAGAAGTAGATCAGGAAAATTGGAAAATCTGGGGCTCAAAACCCAGCAATAAATGAAACTATCCTAACATCTACATAAAGGCCTTCTAATACACTATCCATTGGTGGCATCAAGGAAGAGAAATATGGAGCAATAAATATTAGCCACTTCATAAAAATAGCACCTCATTTTCTATGTTACTACCCTACAGATATCATTGAAGCTGAGAAAACATTGCATAAGACAACGCTACTATTAGAAATTATGACAACAAAATATTCCCTTACAAGTTGGTTTGCCTACTCCTATGTATGAACTGAATTATAGCCCAATGCCATCTGCATGACCCTGGGCACGCCACTTAACCTTTAAGAATCTCTGTGTCTGTAAAGATAAAGTCACTTACCAGGATTATGAGAACCAAATGACATCTAATACATGAAAGTGTTCATGAAAAATGGGGTATCATACCAAAGGTATTATTTCTTCTCTGCTTAAATATTAAATCAATATGTTTACTATATTAAACTTGTATTTTATTTTAAGGCATAAATAGATATTTTCTGCTTGATATTTGAGTAAAAATTCATACCAAAGAACAGAAATTAATAATGAAATGTCTAGTCGTACTACAGCCATATTTTAGCAATTTTCCTCCCCCAAATGAGTTTGAGCTCTATTTAATCCTATTTAGATGTCATCATGTAGCAAGTGGTTCTGACTTTTCACTTACTGCAAGAACTCGTACAGGATGCTTTAAGTATTACGTGTTCCCCAGAGCCTATTCTCATTCTCAGTCAGCCTGGGGAGAAAATGATATGAAACATTTTTTCCTTGAAGACTATAGGACACATGCTCTTCCTCCTCCCCCTCCCCCTCCCCCTCCTCCTCCTCCCCCCCCTCCCCCCCCTCCTCCTCCTCCCCTCCCCCTCCTCCTCCTCCTGCTCCTCTACTTCTTCTTTATCCCCTTCTCTTTTGCCTCCTCCTTCTTCCCAGAAATATAATGTGGATATGAAAGCCAGAGTTTCATAGATTTTCAAAGGACCCAAGGAACCATCCAGGCATGCTTAAGACTTGGAAATTTGGGACCCACATGGTACAGGACATGCACAAGATCATATAGCTCAAACAATCCTGAGAAATCTAATTTTAGAACTGTAATCTGTGCTTTCTTCTTCAAAGAGCAGCCAAGTTGAAAGACTCAGTCCATTCGAGTCTTCACATTCAAGTCCAAGATCTTTACAAATTTCCTTAACTTGTTCTCTCCCTCACCAACATTAAGCAGTATGTAAACAATAATTTTATTCTTGTTTTTCTGATAGCTCAATGTAGGGGAAAGAGAATTGGACCAGAAGTAAGAAGTCCTGGCTTAATGTCCTGGCTCTGTTCCTTAATTTTTAACCTTGGATAAGTCACTAGATTTCTTTAAGTCCCTGTTTTTGTACTTGTAAAACTAAGATGCCTGTCTTAATTACCTTCCAGAGTTTTAACAAATTAGAAGGTGAATGTGAATACCTTTTATTCTATTAATATATCTCTTAATGTGAATATCTTCTATTAAATTATACAGTTTTGAGTGAACACAGGCACTTTTATTATTTATTATTTGATCTCCTGGAAGGTTTCTGAAGATTAAAAGAGAAAATTTTATGGGACAGAAATACAAACCACTTAAATGCTCTTTGTAAAATGTAGGATAAGAATGATGTCAGATTCTTGAGTTGAGTGTCCTATGAGGAGCTTCAGCGCACGTCCCAAGCTGAGGTGTCGGCTCAGCCGTTTCACGAGGAACTCTGGTCTGAAGGGCTGGGGGCAAGGCCTCTGCATGGGGCCCGTTATGAGCAAGTGAAACAGACTAAGCACAAAGGGAAAAAAGGTGGATGGGCTAAGCCTGAAGTGAGATTGCCAGATTTATGTCCTTTCCAAATGAAATGTGGACCCTCTAGCAGCAGGAGGTGTGAAGAGAGAGGACCTTCAAGATGGTGCAAAAGTAAGATGTGGAGATCACCTTCCTCCCCCAAGATACATCAAAAATACATCTACATGTGGAACAACTCCTACAGAACCCCTACTGAATGCTGGCAGAAGACCGCAGACTTCCCAAAAGCCATGTGACTGACAGGGTCTTGGTGCTCTGGCCAGCTGTCAGGCCTGAGCCTCTGAGGTGGGAGAGCTGAGTTCAGGATATTGGACCACCAGAGACCTCCCAGCTCCACGTAATATCAATCGGCAAGGGCTCTCCCAGAGATCTCTGTCTCAACACTAAGACCCAGCTCCACTCAACAACCAGCAAGCTCCAGTGCTGGAAACCCCATGCCAAACAACTAGCAAGACAGGAGCACAACCCCACCCAAGAGCAGAGAGGCTGCCTAAAATCATAATAAGGTCACAGACACCCCAAAACACACCACCAGATGCGGTCCTTCCAACCAGAAAGACAAGATCTGGCCTCATCCACTAGAACACAGGCACCAGTCCCCTCCACCAGTAAGCCTACACAACCCACTGAACCAAACTTAGCCACTGGGAGCAGACACCAAAAACAATGGGAACTACAGACCTGCAGCCTGCAAAAAGGATACCCCAAACACAGTAAGTTAAGCAAAATAAGAAGACAGAAAAACACACAGCAGACAAAGAAGCAAGGTAAAAAGCCACCAGACCAAAGAAATGAAGAAGAGGTAGTCTACCTGAAAAAGACTTCAGAGTAATGGCAGTAAAGATGATCCCAAATCTCAGAAATAGAATGGAGAAAATACAAGAAACATTTAACAAGGACCTAGAAGAACTAAAGAGCAACCAAACAATTATGAACAACACAATAAATGAAATTAAAAATTCTCTAGAAGGAATCACTAGCAGAATAACTGAGGAATAAGAACGGATAAGTGATGGGCTTCCCTGGTGGTGCAGTGGTTGAGAGTCTGCCTGCCGATGCAGGGGACACAGGTTCGTGCTCGGGTCCAGGAAGATCCCACATGCCGCGGAGGGGCTGGGCCCGTGAGCCATGGCCACTGAGCCTGTGTGTCTGGAGCCTGTGCTCCACAACGGGAGAGGCCACATCAGTGAGAGGCCCGCATACCGCAAAAAAAAAAAAAAAAAAAAGAACAGATAAGTGACCTGGAAGATAAAATATTGGGAATAACTACTGCAGAGCAGAATAAAGAAAAAAGAATGAAAAGGATTGAGGACAGTCTCAGAAACCTCTGGGACAACATTAAACACACTGAATTCAAATTATAGGGGTCCCAGAAGAAGAGAAAAAGGGAATGAGAAAATATTTGAAGAGATTATAGTTGAAAACTTCCCTAATATGGGAAAGGAAAAGGTCAATCAACTCCAGGAAGTGCCGAGAGTCCCATACAGGATAAATCAAAGGAGAAACACACCAAGACACATATTAATCAAACTATCAAAAATTAAATACAAAGAAAAAATATTAAAAGCAGCAAGGGAAAAACAAATAACATACAAGGGTATCCACATAACGTTAACAGCTGATCTTTCAGCAGAATCTCTGCAAGCCAGAAGGGACTGGCAGGACATATTTTAAATGATGAAAGGGAAAAACCTACAACCAATATTACTCTACCCAGCAAGGACCTCATTCACATTTTTTTTGTTTGTTTTTTGTTTTTGTTTTTGTTTTTTGCGGTACGCGGGCCTCCCACTGCTGCGGCCCCTCCCGTTGCGGAGCACAGGCTCCGGACGCGCAGGCCCAGCGGCCATGGCTCACGGGCCCAGCCGCTCCGCGGCATATGGGATCCTCCCAGAGCGGGGCACGAACCCGTGTCCCCTGCATCGGCAGGCGGACTCTCAACCACTGCGCCACCAGGGAAGCCCCTCATTCACATTTGAAAGAGAAATTAAAACCTTTACAGACAAGCAAAAGCTAAGAGAATTCAGCACCACAAAAACCAGCTTTACAACAAATGCTAAAGGAATATCTCTAGCAGGAAACACAAGAGAAAGAAAAGATCTACAGTAACAAACTCAAAACAATTAAGAAAATGGTAATAGGAACATACATATCGATAACTACCTTAAATGTAAATGGATTAAATGCACCAACCAAAAGACATAGACTGGATGAATGGATATGAAAACAACACCTATATATATGCTGTCTACAAGAGACCCACTTCAGACCTAGGGACACCTACAGACTGAAAGTGAGGGGATGAAAAAAGATATTCCATGCAAATGGAAATCAAAAGAAAGCTGGAGTAGCAATTCTCATATCAGACAAAATAGACTTTAAAATAAAGACTATTATAGGAGACAAAGAAGGACACTACATAATGATCAAGGGATGAATCCAAGAAGAAGATATAACAATTGTAAGTATTTATGTACCCAAACATAGGAGCACCTCAATACATAAGGCAAATGTTAACAGCCATAAAAGGGGAAATCAACAGTAACACAATCATAGTAGGGGACTTTAACACCCCACTTTCACCAATGGACAGATCAACCAAAATGAAAATAAATACGGAAACACAAGCTTTAAATGACACATTAAATAAGACGGATTTAACTGATATTTATAGGACATTCCATCCAAAAACAACAGAATACACTTTCTTCTCAAGTGCTCATGGAACATTCTCCAGGATAGATCATATCTTGGGTCACAAATCAAGCCTTGGTAAATTTAAGAAAACTGAAATCGTATCAAGTATCTTTTCTAACCACAACGCTAAGAGACTAGATATCAATTACAGGAAAAAAACTGTAAAAAATACAACCACATGGAGACTAAACAATACGCTAATAAATAACCAAGAGATCACTGAAGAAATCAGAGGAAATTTTAAAATACCTGGAAACAAATGACAATGAAAACACGACGACCCAAAACCTATGGGATACAGCAAAAGCAGTTCTAAGAGGGAAGTTTATAGCACTACAATCCTACCACAAGAAACAAGAAAAGTCTCAAATAAGCAACCTAACCTTACACCTAAAGCAATTAGAGAAAGAAGAACAAAAAAACCCCAAAGTTAGCAGAAGGAAAGAAATCATAAAGATCAGATCAGAAATAAATGAAAAAGAAATGAAGGAAACAATAGCAAAGATCAATAAAATTAAAAGCTGGTTTGTTGAGACAATAAACAAAATTGATAAACCATTAGCCAGACTCATCAAGAAAAAAAGAGAGGAGACTCAAATCAACAGAATTAGAAATGAAAAAGGAGAAGTAAAAACTGACACTGCAGAAATACAAAGGATCATGAGAGATTACTACATGCAACTCTATGCCAAGCAAAATGGACAACCTGGAAGAAATGGACAAATTCTTAGAAAAGCACAACCTTCCGAGGCTGAACCAGGAAGAAATAGAAAATGTAAACAGACCAATCACAACCACTGAAATTGAAACTGTGGTTAAAACTCTTCCAACAGACAAAAGCCCAGGACGGGGTAGCTTCACAGGCAAATTTTATCAGACATTTAGAGAACAGCTAACACCTATCCTTCTCAAACTCTTCCAAAATATATCAGAGGGAGGAACACTCCCAAACTCATTCTACAAGGCCACCATCACCCTGATACCAAAACCAGACAAAGATGCCACAAAGAAAGAAAACTACAGGCCAATATCACTGATGAACATAGATGCAAAAATCCTCAACAAAATGCTAGCAAACAGAATCCAACAGCACATTAAAATGATCATACACCATGATCAAGTGGAGTTTATCCCGGGAATGCAAGGATTCTTCAAGATATGCAAATCAATCAGTGTGATACACCATATTAACAAACTGAAGGATAAAAACCATATGATAATCTCAATAGATGCAGAAGAACTTTTGACAAAATTCAACACCCATTTATGGTAAAAGCCCTCCAGAAAGTAGGCATAGAGGGAACTTATCTCAACATAATAAAGGCCATATATGACAAACCCATAGCCAACATTGTTCTCAATGGTGAAAAACTAAAACCATTTCCACTAAGAGCAGGAAGAAGACAAGGTTGCCAACTGTCGCCACTGTTATTCAACATAGTTTTGGAAGTTTTAGCTACAGCAGTCAGAGAAGAAAAAGAAATAAAACGAATACAAATTGGAAAAGAAGAAGTAAAACTGACACTGTTTGCAGATGACATGATACTATACATAGAGAATCCTAAAGATGCTACCAGAAAACTACTAGAGCTAATCAATGAATTTGATAGAGTAGCAGGATACAAAATTAATGCACAGAAATCTCTTGCATTCCTATACACTAATGATGAAGAATCTGAAAGAGACATTAAGGAAACACTCTCATTTACCATTGCAACAAAAAGAATAAAATACTGAGGAATAAACCTACCTAAGGAGATAAAAGACCTGTATGCAGAAAACTATAAGACACTGATGAAAGAAATTAAAGATGATACAAACAGATGGAGAGATGTACCATATTCTTGGATTGGAAGAATCAACATTGTGAAAATGACTATAATACCCAAAGCATTCTACAGATTCAATGCAATCCCTATCAAACTACCAATGGCATTTTTCACAAAACTAGAACAATTTGTATGGAAACACAAAAGACCCCAAAAAGCCAAGTCAATCTTGAGAAAGGAAAACGGAGCTGGAGGAATCAGGCTCCCTGACTTCAGACTATACTACAAAGCTACAGTAATCAAGACAGTATGGTACTGGCACAGAAACAGAAATATAGATCAATGGAACAGGATAGAAAGCCCAGAGGTAAACCCACGCACATATGGTCACCTTATCTTTGACAAAGTAGGCAAGAATATACAATGGAGAAAAGACAGCCCCTTTAATAAGTGGTGCTGGGAAAACTGGACAACTCCATATAAAACAATGAAATTAGGACACTCCCTAACACCATACACAAAAATAAACTCAAAATGGATTAAAGATCTAAATGTAAGGCCAGACACTATAAAACTCTTAGAGAAAAACAAAGGCAGAACACTCTATGACATAAATCACAGCAAGATCCTTTTTGACCCAGCTCCTAGAGAAATAGAAATTAAAAACAAAAATAAACAAATGGGATCTAATGAAACTTAAAAGCTTTTGCACAGCAAAGGAAACCATAAACAAGATGAAAAGACAACCTTCAGAATGGGAGAAAATATTTGCAAATGAAGCAACTGACAAAGGATTAATTTCCAAAATATACAAGCAGCTCATGCAGCTCAATATCAAAAAAACAAACAACCCAATCAACAAATGAGCAGAAGACCTAAACAGACATTTCTCCAAAGAAGACATACAGATTGCCAACAAACACATGAAAGGATGCTCAACATCACTAATCATTAGAGAAATGCAAATCAAAACTACAATGAGGTATCACCTCACACCGGTCAGAATGGGCATCATCAAAAAACCTACAAACAAAAAGCTACAAACAATAAATGCTGGAGAGGGTGTGGAGAAAATGGAACCTCCTACACTGTTGGTGGGCATGTAAATTGATACAGCCACTATGGAGAACAGTATGGAGGTTCCCTTAAAAAACTAAAAATAGAACTATCATATGACCCAGCAATCCCACTACTGGGCATATACCCTGAGAATACCATAACTCAAAAAGAGTCATGTGCCACAATGTTCACTGCAACACTATTTACAGTAGCCAGGACATGGAAGCAACCTAAGTGTCCATCAACAGATGAATGGATGAAGAAGATGTGGCACATAAGTACAATGTAATATTACTCAGTCATAAAAAGACGTGAAATTGAGTTATTTGTAGTGAGGTGGATGGACCTAGAATCTGTCATACAGAGTGAAGTAAGTCAGAAAGGGAAAAACAAATACTGTATGCTAACAGATATATATGGAATCAAAAAAAAAAAAAAACTCTTTCTGAAGAATCTAGGGGCAGGACAGGAATAAAGACGCGGATGTAGAGAGTGAACTTAAGGACAGGGGGATTAAGAATTGTAAGCTGGGACAAAGTCAGAGAGTATCATTGACATACATACACTACCAAATGTAAAATAGATAGCTAGTGGGAAGCAGCCACATAGCACAGGGAGATCAGCTCGGTGCTTTGTGACCACCTAGAGGGGTGGGATAGGGAGCATGGGAGGGAGACGCAAGAGGGAGGGGATATGGGGATATAAGTATATGCATAGGTGATTTACTTTGTTATACTGCAGAAACTAACACAACAATGTAAAGCAATTATACTCCAATAAAGATGTTTAAAAAGAAATAGAATGATGTCAGAAAGATAACAGAATAGGAAGCTGCAGCCCTCGTTCCCACACAGAGACACTGACTCAACAATATATAGACCAAAATGCCTTCACAAGAACTTCAGAAACGAGTCAAGATGTTGCAGAATGCCAGGTGAGTGCAAAGCCAAGAACAGCTGCGCTGAAATGAGTAAGGAAAGCCATTGCATTCTGTCTGCATTTGCACCTCACCTCAGCTGGCACAGCTTGGCACAATAGGGAGAGATCATCCAATTCGTGGCTTCTCCCTTGAGAGGGAAAGAGAAGCTTGGAATGTGCATTCAACGTTCTGGCTTCTCAGGGGCTCCCCAAGGGACTGACTTCTGTCTTCCTTATATTTTGAATGCCTGGGGGTCATGGAGAACAAAAGAGAACTCTGGGACTTGTTGCAACACCAAAGAACCTGCAGTACCACAAACAGAAAGCATGAGATAACAAGCTCCTAAAAAGTAAGCCAGCAAATGTCTCTGATTGGGAAATTATCTGCATAAGCCCACAGAAGATGGGTTCCCAGGAAAGGCTTGAGAGGTCCCCAGAATCTCTGGCCTGTCTGATTGGTGAAGGTCTTCCCTTGTACAAAACTGTTCCATAAAGACTGGAAGAGGTGGCTATTTTTTCAAATATCCCACTCTCAGAGGAAAAAAATTACAAGGCATACAAAGAAACAAGGAAACATGGCCCAATCAAAGGAACCAAAATAAATCTCCAGAAATTGACCCTGAAAAAACAGATGTCTATGAATTACCTGACAAAGATTTCAAAATTGGTGTCTTAAGTTCAATGTGTATAGAACACAAACAAACCACTAAGTGAAATCAGGAAAATGATGCATGAAAAAAATGAATCATAAACAAAGGATGGAAACTAAAAAGGAACGAACTTAAGATTCTGGAGTTGAAATTAGGTAGTATAAAAGGCAGAATGGGTCGAACATCACAAAAAATGGGGGGAAAAATGACCATTTCATGAGATGAAGATTCTCTTCATTGCCTTCTTATGCACACAAAATGGTTATTTTGGTTTGGAAGCACATCTGGAGACATGAATTTAAGTGCAAGTATTTTATTTGGGGGATGATCCTAAGGAACACTGTTAAGGAATTGAAATAAGAAAAGACAAGAAGTCAGCCAGTAAAGGGTGAGTTATTAAGGCACTTTGGGCAACTTGAGCTGATCCTACTGGGGAACTCTGGGAGGCAATGTGGAAAAAGTCTCAAAATTATCTCAACCAAGAGATGTGAGGAACCTAGTTATTTATCCACCAACCCCTCACCTACCCAGCATCACTTGTTGGGGCTGCTTCCAGGGGCATTAATTCTCCAGGCTTCCCCTGTGTCTTGACTGAGCATGCTCCTTGGCTAGAAAAATCCCTCAAAAACTCACAGTTTTTTGCACTAAGTGGCCTTTGGCATGAAGAGGTACATGCTAAAGAAAAGTGGACAGAGCACCAACAGCATCTACGACAATGCAGATCTCAACATCTAAGTGATTAAAATGTGACTAACTGAATAGTTTGATTTTGGTCTTTTGATTGGAAGGAAAGAGAGCACACTTCAGCTAACCAAGAAAATTTAAATGTATTGTAAAGATACCAGTAAATTTGTGGCATACCAGTACAGAAACCAAAGTAATGCCAGGTCTAATGGGAACTATAACAAATAAACAGGTAAGAAGCAACATAGCTACTTTGTCTCTTTTAAGGGCTATACTCATGACTTGTCTCTGCCTATCTCTTCCATTTATCTCTCTTTACTACTATATTAGTCAGGTTAGGCTGTGCTGTGTTACAGTAACACAGAACCCTCACATCTCTGGCTTAACACGCAAAAGCTAATTTTCCTCAGTTGTTCTTCAGGCAGTGAATCACCAATTCTGATAGCTGCTTTCTATGTGCAGATTCAGGGATCCAAACAGCTTTGATCTATGGTTCAACAAAATCTCAACACATTTCCCATAACTTTGTGCAGGAGATTTTCATTAACTCAGTCTGGAAGTAACACACATTTCTGCACACATTTCTATGGCCAGACCTGGTCACAAAGTCTTGCCTAACAACAAAAGTTTGCATAGTCTCCCGTACATACACCCAGGAGGGAAAAGATATTGCTAAGCACTGATAACATCTTCCACACCAGACATGTTCCTTGAAACTTTAGCTTCCATATAACCACACTGGCTAATTTGGCCTCTAGTACACTTCATGAACTTTCTGGTTTGCACCTCCAATCAGTTTCCCAAATTCAAAATCCCAAGAGAAGAATTCCTATATTCCTATATCCTATATTCTCCTGTATTGGTCTCCCAGCATTACCAAAAGTAATAACAACTAAATTTAAAAGAAATTGTGAATGACTCCTGACTTTGAGACTTAAACAGAGAAGAGGTTGGGGCAATGTTTACTGAACACCTACGGCAAAAGAATTCTGCTGACAAGTTAATTTTTCTAGCAAATTATCTGCTTCTTAAAGGCAGGGAAAAAATATTTGAAAACTTGTAGAAAGTAGAGAAATTCACCAGGAAGACAGCTCCAGAGAACACTCTAAGGCGCAATGGCATGGGAACTGTACTGGGAAGCTTAAGAAGAAACTAGCTCTGGTTTCCTATCAGGATAGAATACATGATATATTGTCAGATTAACACTGTAACAGCATATGTAAAGTAGAATTCCGAAATTTCAGATCAGAAACATGAGATGCTTTTTAATTCTGGCATGTAACAATGAAGATTAGATAGGAGAAAGGGAATTACAAGTAACAGTAGTTACACTCCTTCAGAAATTATTTCAAAATTCTTGTAAGAATTATTTTTTAGATATTTTTCAAGTTATAACACACTTGTAACACGTTTGTTACAAAAAGTGATATAACCTAGAACAAAGTGTGTAAAGGCTAAGCCAACATTTTTCTTTGCTTTTTGAACTTTTTAACCTTATTGTTGTTTGTTTTTAACTTTAATAGATGTTCCCACACAGCTTACTTAGAATCTTTATTTACCATTAATTGACCATAGATATATGAGTCTATTTCTAAACTCTATTCTGTTTCATTGATATATATTTCTATCCTTAAGCCACTAACAGAACAGGTTAATTACTGTAGCTTTTTAGGAAGTCTTAAAATCAGTTAGTATAAATCTTGCAAGTTGGATCATTTTCAAAATACTTTTGACTGTTCAAGCTTCTCATCTTCAAGTAGATTTTGGAATCAGCTTGTCAATTGCTTACCCTCAAAAAACAGCCTTCTGAAAATTTTGATTGGAATTTCATTGAATCTATAAATCAATTGGGGGGAAATTGCCATCTAAACAATATTGAGTCTTACCAATCTATGAACATGGCATATCTCACCATTTATTAAAGTTGCTTTCATTTCTCTCTGAAACATTTTGTATTTGTCAGTGTATAGATCTTATACATATTTTGTTAATTCAAATTCATGAAATTTTGATGCTGTTATAAATGGTAAAGTTTTAATATCGGTTGCTAATTGTGCATTGCTAATATATTTTTGTATATTCAATGCTTCCTCTTCATTCTGGCTAAAGAGAATATGAATGATTCCTGGTCCTGTGTGTGCTCTGAGAATTGTTTATATTACAAATCCAATAATTGCTCTTTCCTCAGAAGTTGTTATTGCCCATTCTTGTGGAGAGTAACCCTATACATGCACACCTTGTGTTCAAGAACTCAAGCAAATCTACGTGCAGATTCCTTGAAACTGTCTGTCTGATTCTTTCCTCTCTCCAATTCTAGCTTCCTTCACCTCCCCAAAATTGAATCTCTTTCTCCTCAACTCAGGGAGATTGGTGGGCTTGTTTGGATTCCTCCTCTGTATCACAGTCTGGAAATTACCATTTGGTCAAAAGCCTGGTTGAAGGTAGGGCTCACCTCTTTGTCTGCCTTCTCTCAGGAATTATAACCCTACACTGTCTGTTATCTGGTGTCTGACAATAGTTGATTCCTATAGTTAATCCTGCTTTTTAGTCATTTATGGAAGGAGGATTATTCCCATATGGCCAAAAGAGGGAATTTTGCCCCTTTAATTTTTCATGTAATAATTTGTGTTGATAGTTTACCTGACACTCAACCGTACTAAGATTCCTGGGGAAATCCTAAGATCCTAACCTTTTGCTACAGCGTTGAAATCTGTTTGCTAATATCCTACTTAGCATCTTTACATCTATTGCTTAGGTCTATAGTTTTTGATTTATTGCATTCTCTGTTAAGTATATTATTATATTGTGTTCTTAAACTTATGATGACTTTATAAAGTGGACTAGGGAACACTCTATATTTTTCTTTAATTTAGGTTATTTCAATAACATGAAAATTACTTGTTCTTAAAAAGTTAACGAGCTCATCTGTACAACCATGCTATCCTTTTTAATGATAAATCAAAACTTAACCTTTCAAATGTCTTTTATGGAGGTTGGTCTATTTAAGCTTTCTACTTTGAAGGATTAATTCAGTTAATATAGTATTTTGCCAGGAAAGTATCCATTTCTTTAAGTTTAAAATTTGTTGTCATTGAGTTTCACATAGTACTGCCCCCAGGTTTGTTAATTGTGAGCTATATTGTACTTTCCATTATATTAATAGTTATATTTCCTTTCCCAGGCCTCATAATGCATGCATATATTTACTCTTAAGTGAAAAAGAAAAGATAATAAGTAATCCCTCCAACAAAAATATTCTATTTCTCACCTATCTTTTCACATTTTTTCTCTCTCCCCAATTCTTAGGTCCTCAGAATACTTTTACTTTCCCATCATCTCCTTACGCATCTTGTGGACTCTAAGATTCATTTGTTATTTAGTTTAAAATCCTTCTCAAGTATTTTTCTTAGATGGAATATGTGAGCGCTGTATTCTCTAAATTCTTGCAAAATCTTTTTTTAACCTGACAAGTGATCTCTTGGCTGGCTATAAAATACTTAGACGTCTTCTTTTACTTCTAGTAGGCTGTAGACTTTATTTCACATTCTTCGTGCCTTCAGGGCTGCAAAATAGAAATCCAATGCCAATCTGATTCTTTTCTTTTTATAATTAAGTTGTTTCTGTCTGAGAGCTTGTAGATGTTCTTTTTTCCTTGGAGTTCAAGAATTGTATCTGTATGTGCTTGAGTCTTTTTTTTAAATCAATGTCATGTATAATTCTAAAATCCTTTCAATCTGTAATCTTATATCTTATATCAGGAAAATTATTTTTTTCAGTTGTGATCTTTCCTCCATCTGTGCCTTTTCCTCTTTCTAGGATTCTTATTATTCACAAGTTGGGTCTCCTGGATTTATTCTCCAGCTGTTTTACCTTAATATAAGATTCATTAAATTTCCATCTTCCCAGATTCTCCTGTCTACCCTTTCCAAAGTACTAGTCCCATATTACTCGTAGTTAGAAACAGTATTTGAATAAGGTCATGTTCCAGTAGTACTAAATGGGCAAAACACTCTTAATTTACTGTAATTATTGCATAATTAAAAAGAAAAAAGAATATCAACAATAAATAAATATGTAAGTTATTAAAGGATGGCACAAACATTACAAGTTTAAAATTAAATATTAATGGGTTAAGTTACCCCATTAAAAAGTTTCCTCAAATTTCTTTTGAAATAGAACATCACCTCCATTATTTTCAAATAATGCAATTTTTACAAACCACATTCAACAATACCCTTAATCACAAAATAAATACAGAATATGTTTATCTATTTGTCAGAGAATCTTAAGGTGCCAGAGCCTTTAATCAGCTCCTTTCATGATTTCCCCCCCCACACCCCGTACCTAAGGATTGATGGCACTAGAAGAGAACGTGCGGGGAAGAGAGAGAATTCTTTCTCCTCTGAGTGTTCATTCTTTAGAATCAGAGACAGTTATGTTAATAATCAAGCACTGTAGTCAAAAGTAAACAGGAAAGCACCTAAATTTTTCATTGGAAAACACTTGTCTTTAAAAAAAATGGAAAAGCTGCTAGTACATTTTAAGTTTGCTCAACTTATTGCTAAAGAACATCATTTGGGTGAATAGTAAGTTTCAGAGGCACTTTACACAAATGAGAACATCTACAGTCACTCCAGGAATGATAAAATTACAGGGCTGTCAATCCTCATGCTTCAGGGCATGGGCTGATCTCCAGCTGGAAGAGAGAAGATAGTCCCTATAGTATTTCTATAGTATCAACTACATTCAGATTTTTATTTCCTTTAAATACAACTCATTGGAGGGTTGTAAAGTACATTATGGCCAAATACTGCAACATGAGGGGAAAATATAAAATATTTTAGAGAAACAAATTCAAGAAAATGCTAAACTATCAGAGAAGGTAAGCAGAATAAGCATAGAAGTTAAAAAAAGATCATTTGGTTTACAAGCAGCTCATGCAGCTCAATATCAAAAAAACAAACAACCCAATCCAAAAATGGGCAGAAGACCTAAATAGACATTTCTCCAAAGAAGATATACAGATTGCCAACAAACACATGAAATGATGCTCAACATCATTAATCATTAGAGAAATGCAAATCAAAACTACAATGAGATATCATCTCACACCAGTCAGAATGGCCATCATCAAAAAATCTAGAAACAATAAATGCTGGAGAGGGTGTGGAGAAAAGGGAACCCTCTTGCACTGTTGGTGGGAATGTAAATTGATACAGCCACTATGGAGAACAGTATGGAGGTTCCTTAAAAAACTACAAATAGGGCTTCCCTGGTGGCACAGTGGTTGAGAGTCCGCCTGCCGACGCAGGGGACATGGGTTCGTACCCCGGTCCGGGAAGATCCCACATGCCGCGGAGCGGCTGGGCCCATGAGCCATGGCCGCTGAGCCTGCACATCTAGAGCCTGTGCTCCGCGAGGGAAGAGGCCACAGCAGTGAGAGGCCCACGTACCGCAAAAAAAAAAAAAAAAAAACTACAAATAGAACTACCATATGACCCAGCAATCCCACTACTGGGCATATACCCTGAGAAAACCATAATTCAAAAAGAGTCATGTACCAAAATGTTCATTGCAGCTCTATTTACAATAGCCAGGACATGGAAGCAACCTAAATGTCCATCAATAGATGAATGGATAAAGAAGATGTGGCACATATATACAATGGAATATTATTCAGCCATAAAAAGAAACGAAATTGAGTTATTTGTAGTAAGGTGGATAGACCTAGAGTCTGTCATACAGAGTGAAGTAAGTCAGAAGGAGAAAAACAAATACCATATGCTAACACATATATATGGAATCTAAGAAAAAAAAATGTCATGAAGAACCTAGGGGTAAGATGGGAATAAAGACACAGACCTACTAGAGCATGGACTTGAGGATATGGGGAGGGGGAAGGGTAAGCTGTGACAAAGTGAGAGAGTGGCATGGACATATACACACTACCAAGCGTAAAATAGATAGCTAGTGGGAAGCAGCTGCATAGCACAGGGAGATCAGCTAGGTGCTTTGTGACCGCCTAGAGGGGTGGGATAGGGAGGGTGGGAGGGAGGGAGATGCAAGAGGGAAGAGATATGGGAACATATGTATATGTATAACTGATTCACTTTGTTATAAAGCAGAAACTAACACACCATTGTAAAGCAATTATACTCCAATAAAGATGTTAAAAAAAAAAAGATCATTTGGGGTATTTATCACACACAGAGCCTGACAGAGAGTAGAGCTCAGCAGTTGTTGAATGAATGAATGAACAAAGAAAGAAAGAAGTCCCAGTCTCACCAATATTTGACCTTCAGAACTTTGCTTATCCTCAGTTTACTCATCTTTAAAATGGGGATAACTATACCCATCTCTTCTTGTTATTACAGAGATTGGACTAGGTATGCATGTAAATAAATTAACTTACGTCCTGGAACAGTGTGAACACTAAAGAAATGATACTCATTTAAGTCTCCTGGGTTTGATTTAGCTAATCCTGACCAAATAGATCTAACAAATCATCTCAATATTATTTCATATTTCATAGATTTCATATATATCTGTCACAGGTCTAGAGACTGGGAAGTACAAGGTCAAGGTGTTGGCAAATTTGGTAACTGGTGAAGATCCTCACAGCGGTGGTCTTCTCATGGTAACCTTACATGATGGAGGGGGCAAGGGAGATTTCTTGGGCTACTTTTATAAGAGCACTAATCCCATTCATGAAGGCTCTGCCAAGGGCCACACCTCCTGATACCATCACCTTGGGAGTTAGGATTTCAAGATAGGAATTTTGGGGCGACACTTTCAATCCATAGCAGATGTTATACTGTGATAAGCAAAGTTCAAACTCATAAAAAGAGTAACAGCTGCACACCTTGAAATGTCCAAAGCACTGGCTCAAGGCTACTACAATCAGCCAAATGCATATAAAAGTCATTTGAAGGATTGTAAATTATGAGTGGTACTGACGCTCCTTTCTAACTACTTATTAATTATTAACTACTTGTTATTAGCAAATTATCTTGGGACCTGTAAATTAGATGTATCCTGCAAATAGATAATGTTCCAACCTCGAAGAAGTTCAATGTTTATAAACAGAGTACATATGCCTTTGGATGCTCTGGACTCAACTAGTTAAAAGCTAGGTTAAAAATAAATCACATAGAAATCAACTATACTCCAATATATTTTTTTTTAAACATCACATAGCATTTGTAATTAACATAACTTAAAAAACGATGAAAAATTTTTTCCCCAAATAATGATCAGGTGCTGTTTTTACTGCAGTTGAAGGTGGGAAAGATAACCTAGTTTACGGACTATTTCTCCAAGGACAGGGTTATAAAAAGTCCTTTTTTTTTTTTTTTTTTCCTGCACAGTAGAGTGATTTAAATGAGCTGCATATAATCAAGTTCTCTCTTTTTTGGAAGGCGGAAAATTGGAAGATTTGTTAAAACTTGGAAAGAAATTTTGTCATTTACTTCATGAATCACTCAGCAAAACAGCCATGTGCAACTTCAAATAAGTTATTACCTCAGAATATCACTAAGTCACTTAACCTAAATATGAGTTTTTTGTTTTTTGGATTTTCTTGTTCGCCATCATCAAATCAACAGTTTTGCAGGCAAGGGGCAGGACCAATTATCTCCAGCGATGTTTGGGGAGAGGGAGAAGAATGGAGCTTAATATATGAGGACTAACACTAGAACTAGGCCCCCACCATCACCATCACCTCTCGCACTTCACTAGAAGAAACAGAAAGAATCCATCATTCTGCAAGCTGTGGTAGATGCTTGGGCCACATAACATTGAATAAAGCTATTTGGAGTCACACACTGAGACTCGACCGTGACACAGTGATTCATCTACAGAGCTAGTTTACTAAACTATGGGCACTCAGAAATAAGCAACCCATTCCTGCCTCAACTGAACCAAAGGTTCTGCTGGCCTTGTGAAAGCTCAGCCAGGTGCTGAGAGCCCCGGTGAGAGGACAGCTTTGGGGGGAGGAGGACTGAAGAGGGGACAGAAGCTCTTTTACATGAAGAGGGGATATAGAGACACGTTCACACCGCAAGGTAAGAAGCCTCTGGGCCAAGCCTGAATTGAAAGCGTGAAATGAAGGGGGCATAGATTTTAACTAATATATTGAGCCTTTACGTGGGTCGCGTAGTTTAAATCTCACAGCAACACTAGGAAATCGATACTGTCAATCCCCTTTTAGACACCAGGAACAGGGAGAAAAAGAAGCAAGAAGGCTCTTGCCAGGCCTGCGCCGTCAGACCCCCGGGATGCAGGAGCGCAGGGGCCGGCTTCCGCGGGTTCCTGAGCGGGAGAATGGCCCGGCTCGGGTACAGAAACCTAGGCCTGGGTGAGGCGCCAGCAGCGGAAGAAGGTGGGGGTCTCCCGCGCGGCGCAGCACTGGCGAGCGGAGATCGGAGCGGAGACTACAGCTGCAAGCCAAACGCAGACGCCGGCGACAGGCACCAGCCCCTCTGCCAGCCCCCTCGCAGCGCGGAGGGGTTTCTCACGCCCCGCTCTTGGGCGACTGAGCCGGAGGTCGGAAGGAAGCGGGGCGAGGGATGAGTCATCCCGCCTAATCCCTCCTTCCCGGTGCCCTCGCCCCCGCACGCCGGCCCCCTCCCGAGATTATGCAGCCCGAAACGAAGACTCCCCTCATCCTCAGAATCCTCCACCAAACCCCCCGTGGCCTGCGGAGGAGAGGAGAAGGACGGGGCGTGTGGCCAATGAGAGCTTTGCTCTCTCGCCCGCCGTCCAATAAGCCGCTGCTTACAGGCTGGGGCGGGACTAGAGGGGCAGGAGGGGGCGGTCCCGGGTTGGCGCTCGGCGCCGCGGTTCGGTGGCTCACAGAGAGAGCGCCTCACAGGGAGTCGGCGCCTAAGCGACGCGGGAAGGCGCCACTGCCAACGCCACCGCCGCCGCTGCTGGCCAAGGTGCTGGACACGACAGGCCGGCCGGCCACCTCGTCAGTTCAGGATCCAGTTGCAGCCGCCGCTGCTTCGCTCCCAGCAAAGTCCCCATGGAAGAGATGGAAGAAGAGTTAAAATGCCCCGTGTGCGGCTCCTTCTATCGGGAGCCCATCATCCTGCCCTGCTCTCATAATATATGTCAGGCGTGCGCCCGCAACATCCTGGTGCAGACCCCGGAGTCGGAGTCGCCCCAGAGCCGACGGGCCTCGGGCTCCGGGGTCTCCGACTATGACTATCTGGACCTTGACAAGATGAGCCTGTACAGCGAGGCGGACAGCGGCTATGGCTCCTACGGGGGGTTCGCCAGCGCCCCCACTACCCCGTGCCAGAAGTCCCCCAACGGCGTACGTGTGTTCCCCCCGGCTATGCCGCCACCGGCCACACACCTGTCACCGGCCTTGGCCTCGGTGCCCCGCAACTCCTGTATCACCTGCCCCCAGTGCCACCGCAGCCTCATCCTGGATGACCGGGGTCTCCGCGGCTTCCCCAAGAACCGCGTCCTGGAAGGGGTAATTGACCGCTACCAGCAGAGCAAAGCGGCGGCCCTTAAGTGCCAGCTTTGCGAGAAGGCACCCAAGGAGGCCACGGTCATGTGCGAACAGTGCGATGTCTTCTACTGTGATCCGTGCCGCCTGCGCTGCCACCCGCCCCGGGGGCCCCTAGCCAAGCACCGCCTGGTGCCCCCGGCCCAGGGCCGCGTGAGCCGGCGGCTGAGCCCGAGAAAGGTCTCCACCTGCACAGACCACGAGCTGGAGAACCACAGCATGTACTGCGTGCAGTGCAAGATGCCCGTGTGCTACCAGTGCTTGGAGGAAGGCAAACACTCCAGCCACGAAGTCAAGGCTCTGGGAGCCATGTGGAAACTGCACAAGGTGAGTCCTAAGAAAACCCACCCCTAACTCCCCGCGCCTCCGATCCTCCGGTTTTGCAGCAGACGGTCCCCCTCTTCTACGCACAGAGCCTCCCAACTGGGGCGCAATGCAGGTGCCTCCAATATCTGCTTCCCCCGTCTGGTGCATTGCAGGAAGCGCAGGGGACCGTAAACGGCGCACAGGGGAGTTGAACCTCTCCAGAGAGTTGAACCTCTCCAGAGAGTTGTTTCGGGGATGCGTAGAGCGGGTCTCCCGGTGCACGCAGCCTGCGAGCCAGCCTTAGGGCGCCCCCTCCCCGCCGCGGACGTGCAGCTCTCGGCGGCCACCAGCGTGCGGGAAGGCGATGAGTAGCTGGGCCGATCCGCGACTGTGCTCCGGGCCGCCAGGGAAGCTCCAGGGCAGAGCCGGTTGTGGGGCTCCGGCCGTGGTCCCCGGGGAGGAGGGGGGCGCGGCTGGGCGGCACGGACCGCTGGGTGCTGGAGCTGCTGGATAGGCTGGAGCCTGGATTCGCAGAGGGGGCGGGGAACACGCCGCGAGCTGAATGCTGATAAGTCGGCGCTGGCCCAAGCCCAGCGGCAGCGCGGTAAGGATGCGGGTCCGGGTGCTTTGCGCACAGAGGTGTGCGAATGTGGAGTGGGGTGGAGGAAAAAAAAAAAGAAAAAAGAAAAATCCTGTAGTCGCCATGGCAACACGGCCTGAAGGCTGCGGCCCTGACCCTCGCGGAGGGGATCTAGGCTGGAGTAGCAGGACTGGAGGTTTCTGCGCGGTCGCGGCCTGAAAGCTAGGCAGGTGCATCTCCCAGTCTCCCAGGGTAACCCCCTCCTATCGATCACCCACACACCCATTTGTCCAGAGTCCAACCCTTTTCCTCACAGTCAGTAGTTGTCTGTGAAAATTTGGGGACACCTGTTACCAAATTTATCTTTCTGATGTCATTTGATGGTACCTCCGCCAAAGCTAGCCTCCAGAACAGGGCCTTTAACGACTTGTTAGGTGATGCCACTCCTCTGTTCAAAATCCTCCAATTGCCCCCCGCGTTTCTTAGACGGTCCTTAGGGTAGTCCACCAGGACCTCACATGACCTGTTCCCACTTGGCCTCATCGCCCTCATTTCCTCCCATTCCCTCTGCTTCAGCCACGCAGTCCCTCTTGCTGTTCCTCCACCAACACCAGGCCCCTTCTGAACCCGGGGCCTTTGCATTTGATGTTCCTTCAGCCTGCACCTGAACAGTTCACTCTCTTGCCTCCTTCAGATCATTACTCAGATGTCACGCTTGCAGTGAGACCTTTCTGAACCCCTTGGTTCCCTCCCCGCTTTATTTTCCTCAGTGGTACTTACCACTAACTGGGATGCTATATATTTTAACTATCATGTTACTTTTGTATTTATCTATTGCCCCCCCCCAACATACACACAAAAAATAAGCTTCGTGAGGAAAGAGATCTTTATAATGTTTTTGCCCACGCTGCTTAGAAGGAAGGGAACCACTCTTGAGGAGATGTACATGGATTGGACTTTTACTTTTTAAATAATCGACTTAGTTGGGTGTGCAAAGGGCAAGGCAGGGGTTCAGGACTCTTGTATGGAGGTTTTCTTCACATCATTGAGTTGCAAGCCCCAGGATGAGGCAGGGCAGTAGAGATGGTGTTCAGGCATCAGCTCTGCCCCACTCAGGGTTTCCTGGCATTCCTTGGAGACCAGAAAGGCTAGCCTTTGAGAGAGGCCTTGGGGTTAAGGAGGGGAACACTGATATTTTATTTGCAGCAAGAAAAAATAAAATAAAATAAAATAAAACATCACCATATTCAGCAATCAGGGAGCTCAACTCAATACTGAATGGGATCCATGTTTACAGTCATTTATGTTCTCACATATAGTCTATTAAACTGTATTAGTACTGATGGAGAGACTTAATTCAGCACAAATTTGAGCTCCCCTCCTAGGTACATGCCACTATTTTTTAAACACTTCAGTTTGTTTAAATGATGTGTAATTTTGAAAGTTTTCAGAACTTTAGTTCATGGCCAATTTTTTCTTCATATTATGATTTCACTCTTAAGCTTCTAACTATAGCCTATGTTAAATTGCCCTACAAAACTCTCCTTGGAACTAAGAAACTAATCACCTGTCTGGAAAAATAACTTAGAGGCACATGCCAATTAGGATGGTCAAACCACTGCATTATTCTTCTGTGAAGAAGAGCCTATACTTTATCCATTAAGACCAAAGGCAGCCTTTAAATCTCCGCCAAGCCCCGTGTAGATTTGAAATGTTAAACCATTTGTTTTATCGGTAATGGACATTGTGAGTAGACACTGTGGTGTGGACAGGGTTGAAATTTGGATGTCTGCTAAAAAAGAATAATGTAAAGCCCTTCAGACGTGACATAAGTAGGCTAGGAAGGGAATATTGGTTCATTTTTTTAAAAGACCATTTCTTCTCTGATTTTTTGCACATTTTTTCAAAAGAGTAAATAGTTAGATTTTTGTTCAGTCAATATCAAGATTATTAAACTGCCAATAAATATAAGGCAGAAGGATGACAGATTTTAACATTCACTTATCATCTGTTAGATGAACAACAAACATTATTCCCCCACCTTATCTCCTTAATAAGGTAATGTGATAATGTGCGATTTTCTCCTATGTCTATTTATCTTCCATCCTCACAAAAAGCTTATGGGCCAGAATTTCTAAGTCCTTCAAAACATGGGAGAGCAAATAATTACACTAAGTAGTTCTCCCAAAGTTGGGCAGTTAGTTATCCACACAAGTTATCACCAGACCTGAAAGTTTTCATTAATATTTAGTCATTTCCAGTGATAAAGAAAACCCTGTAAATAACTGTTTCCCTCAGAAAGTCATCATCTTACACATTTAAGACAAAATGGCTGAAGTTTATCTTTTAAATGGTATTAAAAACAACTAGTTGAAATTCATTAGTTGTCAATTGACTAAATTAAAATACGTTTCAGATATAGATGGCCTTCAAAATCCATGCAAAATAATGCAGGAAGTGGCCTTATAGGGCAAATATCTGGTGACACTTTTTATTTAGTATCAGCACTTGCTCTATTCCTTATCAAACTTGGGTTGGTATAAAGAATTGCTACTCACACAAAAAAAGATTTTGTAGACATTTTCATATAGGCAATTGGAAACACTATTATTACTTTGTAATTTTGGCAATTCGTATTTCTAAATCTAACATTATCCTTGAATTCTTGGTGTATTTTATCAATCACTGAATCAGTAATACATTTGTAACCGTTCCTTTGTGTTTGTACTGTTGAGCAAGAATTTTCTTTTCCTTTGTACTCTAAACACTGACTATTCATTCTGAATCTTGTCTCAAATGTTATTTCTCTATTACCTTCTTTTTTTTAAACAAAGATTTGCAAGTTAAACATTTTGAAATAAATCATCAGTTATTATGGTTTCACCTTCAAAGCCTTCTGGAAAAAATACCTGCTTTGTAGTATGGTGGCATCTCATCAAAAATTTGTGTAGTAAATGTGTTATTTAATGTAACCAAAGTGGTGTTCAGTTTTATATATATATATAAATATATATATTATATATATATATTATAATTGTATATTATATTATTATATATATTATATATTACATATAATATATGTAATATATATCATCAGTAAATACAATATAATCTAGATGTCTGTATGGTAAATGTAACAGGTAACATATGTTCATGTTTTTAACTTCTTAAAAATTTACTTTTAGTATAATCAGAACGTTCTGTGAGCACTGTAAATATTCTTACAGGTATTAAGGAGAATGTTACAGAGGAATGAATTGTTCCTCTTTGTGCTGAGGCAGAAATAGAAAGAACTAGATGAGGTTCTGGGTTCCAGACCTGATGCTGCCACTTACTCGCTGGTAATTTTAAGCAAGTCTATAACCTCTCTGTGCTTCCTACACACAGGATGTAAAGCACCTAAAACTATATTTGCGAAAATATTTTGAAAAAGTAATTTAGATGTTTATAACTTACTAATTTCAGTTTGGCAAAATAGAAAGTTTTTGCATAAAACGGAAGTTATTGTCTCACTAGTCAACAGTTACTGCATAAAAATCTCATCCCCCAATTTGGGATAATTTGCTTGCTCCTTACAGAGCACAAGGTGCCATACAAAGGCTACTCTTAAAGGTGGCCTAAAAGAGTGAGCCAGATCCTCATGCGTCCTCAGAGAATAGTCACTTGAATTAACCCCAAGGAACAAGGACACACACAAAGATTTATTTGTTTTTTTGCGGTACGCAGGCCTCTCACTGTTGTGGCTTCTCCGGTTGCGGAGCACAGGCTCCGGACACGCAGGCTCAGCGGCCATGGCTCACAGGCCTAGCCGCTTCGTGGCATGTGGGATCTTCCCGGACCGGGGCATGAACCCGCGTCCCCTGCATCGGCAGGCGGACTCTCAACCACTGCGCCACCAGGGAAGCCCTTATTTGTATATTAAACAAAGGTATTTTGTTTTTCAATTACAAAGCTAAAATGATAACTGATATGATTCAGTTTTGAAGATATTATCACTTTTGAAGCAGCAGAAATTGTTCTTCCTGTATATACCATGAAAAGATGCTATTAACTGGAATTTCAGATCAACTCACAGTTTTCATAAAATTAGAGAAAACTGTCACAGCCATCTGTCATTGAGTAATAAATATAATGCACAGGCAAAAATTATCCTTACCATGAGTACAATAAATTGCACTTCTCTCACCTAAGCACCTTTCAAAGTGTGTGTATTCGTATAACTTAGCCTTGGCACAGAGGAGGCTAGAACCTATTCTATGATAAATGTTTAAGAAAAAAATAGTTCTAAATAATATTGTTTTTTATCAGTTTTATCGGAGGTTGTTGGTAGTAAGGAACAGAAACCCACTTAGGGGATCTCAGAGGATTTCATGGGAAATAAAATCAACTCACAAGGAGACTGGAACTGGAAATCTAGAGATTAAATTCACATCTGTGTATCAGTCAGCTTGGACTAAGTTATGCTGCAGTAACAAACATTTTTTTTGTTTTAAAAAACAAAAAAATAATTTTTTAATTAAAAAATTAATTTTGTAAATTCTCAATGAATTACAACAATATCATATAATTTCTTACAATAATACCCACTGAAAGTCAGCTCTGGCCCTTCTCCACATCCTCCTTATTCTTGAACTTAGGCTGAAAGAGCATGTTTGGAACACACCAACCTTAGGGCAGAGAGAAGGGAGTAGAGCAGAACCACTCAATAGCACTTAAAGTTTCCACTCAGACATTGCATGTCTCTTCTGCTTACATTCCATTGGCTAAAACAAACCATGTGACCAAGACTGACATCAGTGCTACAGGAAATTCACTCTTCCAACAGAGAAAGGCACCGAGAAGAGCCTTGTAGAGGAGGACAGAGAACGTTTTGAACAAATAATACAGTCTGGCATATGCCTAACTCTCTCATGCCTGCTTCTCTCTCTGGATGGGTTTCCTTGGGCTGCACGAGGCCTGACATGACTCCTCCAGCCCCAGTGCAGCATGACATTTCTGTTCAAGTATCCACTCTCATCTAACTACTGTCTCTGTGTCTCTTAGGCCACATTTTGAAGTTTAGAGAAAGAATGTGATTGGCCCAACTTGAGTCAGGGGTCTACTGATGACTGCCTAGGTCACAAGCCTACCCCTTTAGTGAGGTGTATGCAGAAGACTTGGGTGAGACAAGTGAGGCACTCACCTTGGGTGAAAAACATAAGGGGGTACCAAAAACTCAGTAATCAGGATAAAAAATATTGTAAGGCAATATCTTAAAAAACAAAGATGAATACAAAAAATCCATGATGAGCAGAATATCAGCATTTTAAATGTTGATCAGTAACAGTGCCATGCTAAGCCATATTGGAGCCTGAGTCTGAAGGGAAAATCAGTACTATTGATCCTATCTTTGTTTAAGATTTTGCTCTTCTGTTCATCATGTATTTTGGGGCATTCATTTTTATTTTTAAAAATATTCCATTAAAATATTAGTGTTGACTACTGAGGTTTTTTGGCACCCTTTTAAATTCTGCATCAAAGGAGAGTGCCTTACTCCCCTCACCCTAGTCCTGGCCTTAATGAACAGATACTTGATACAAACCTGGCCCCTGGTTTCACTGTTCAGCTGGAGGAAAGCCCAGGGCAGAATGCCTTTGTGAGCAGCAGGGACAGGGAGGCACAGACCGGCGCCTCTTGTACAGTCTAAGAGGAAACCATTCTGAGTGCAGAAGAAAGCCTTTTTGCTCTCCCTGGATCTTCTGCATTTTAAATACAGCACTAATTTCTTGAGATGCTTCAAAAGTGGAGCAACAGGGGCTTCTCTGGTGGCGCAGTGGTTGAGAGTCTGCCTGCCGATGCAGGGGACACGGGTTCGTGCCCCGGTCCGGGAAGATCCCACATGCCGCGGAGCGGCTAGGCCCGTGAGCCATGGCTGCTGAGCCTGCGCATAAAAAAAAAAAAGTGGAGCAACAGAGTTGATGAAGAAAAAGAAGACAGAAAAGGGTAGAGAACACTGATAGCTATAGCTCAGTGCTTCCTCTCCCCAGTAATGCTCCACCACCAAGCAGTTTGTGTGGTTATTCCTACTGCTATTATATACTATGGTAAATGTGGCCACCTAAGAGCAAAGTGATCCCTCACTTGGCTTGTGTATGAGTGAAGGAAGGAGGACAGAAGGTGCCAAAACACAATTTTGCACTAACTTCAGGTGCCTCTTGGAAAGTATGGGATTGGGTTGGGAGTGGGGGGAATCATATAATTTCATTTCAGTAATTCCATCTATTTGTTAGAAGAAAAGAGTGTATAGCAACCATAGAGTTTAGTGTTTTGTGTTGTTTATGTTTTGGTCTCATAACAGCAGTATTCTTCTTACTTAGTTAAGTGCTTCCCCACACCACCACATTCCTGCCTCTGCTCAGTCCTTGTGATTCTGGTGGGCTGCCAATCCAGTGTTCTGCCTTACCTGGCCAAGTGGGAGGGCATGTGACATAGGCCTGACCAATTGTCACACCCTATCCCACTGGCCAAAGTGATTAATTCAAAAAATGAGCACATGAAGCAAGCCAATCCAATCAGAGTCCTCTTCTGAGGTTTATAGATACTGAATCAGGGACAGAAGAGCATTGCTTTCCTCTGGGCTTGTTGCAGCTAGAATAAAAGCCAGAGGTGTCTGTGTCCCTGCCTCTTCCTCTTCCTCTTACCTTAGTAGAAGAAAGTAAGGCAATCCCCAGAGTTACAGAGGTAAGAAACAGAGACTTCTGAGAACACTGTTGAGTCCCTGGAACCCTTCATAACCCCTTTCTACCCCCTCCTGCCTTTCCAGTTAAGTGAGTCAGCAAATCTCCCCCTCCTTTTTCTCTTTGGCTAGTTTGTATTGGTTTTCTGTCACTTTCAACTGAGATTTAGCACGTATAAACATTTGTATCTGAAGATACTAATTCTTATTCATTTTAAGTATTATCTCTAGAATACTATAGTTGGAAGGCTGCATTCTGATGCCATAAATACAAAAAAAGCAGTTTTGATTCAATGAAGCAGAAATTATATAATATTTAATCTAACTCTGTCTACTCGTTGACCACTGTGTAATCTTCACTAGTTTTTGGCTAGTCTCCTCTATTCTTATTGAGAGATTGCTTACAAAGAAGGCTCAGGGATTTTTTTTTTAACCAATTCTAAATTACTTGGCATATATGGTGACGTTACGGTTAAGACCAACAGGCTGGACAGGGAGGTTCTGAAATCAAACTTCTGCCCAAAATCAGTGTTGTTTGTTTTCAAAGGCAAGAAACTTCTGAAGACACACATGTTGTTTTGACCCATTCTCTAGGTGGGAATTTTTTTAAGTGTATTCCCTCGAAGTTTCCATAATTAAATAAGTTTGAGACTCTACTCTACACATGCTCTTGTTGATCCACATTCCGCATTGATATATCCATATACCGATCGATCCTGAAACAAAGAAACCTGCTTGGTTCAACCTAGAATTTTCCAAACTTATTTGACTTTGGAAACTCTTTTCTGTTTGTTCATTTCCTTTTTTTTCAGCTTTATTGAGACGTTATTGATGTATATATAAATTTAAGGTGTACAACATGATGATTTGATACATGTATATACTGTAAAATGATTACCACAGTAAGATTAGTTAACACTTCCATCCCCTCGCATAATTATCATTCTTTTTTTAACTTTCAAGTATATAATACAGCATTTTGAATTATAGTCACCATGCTGTACGTTAGATCCCCATAACGTTTATCCTATAGCTGGACATTTGTACCCTTTAGCCAACATCTCTCCACTTCCCCCCACCACCACCCCACCCCCAGCCCCTGGCAACCACCATTCTACTCTCTACTTCTTTGGGTTGAGATTTTTTAGATTCCACATATAAAGTGAGAATATACAGTATTTGTCTTTCTCTGTCTGACTTACTTTACTCAGCATAATACCTTCGAGGTCCATCCATATTGCCACAAATGGCAGGATTTCCTTCTTTTTATGACTGAATAATATTCCATTGCATGTGTGTGTGTGTAGGTGTGTGTGTGTGTGTATATATATATATATACCACATTTTCTTTATCCATTCATCTGTGGATGGACACTTAGGTTGTGGAAGCTCTCTTTGCTTCCACACAAGTTTGGGAGACATCATTCTAGGCAATGACTAGCCAATAAGTCAGTAAGGAGGTCAGTGTTCTTAATTTCTTGTGTGTGCAGAGTAGACTACTCTAAAACTCCACCCTGCTGATAAATGTCCCTAATTAGCCTATCCTTAAATCTTATGTTAAATCTAAAATATTAAAAGTTAAATTTATGTTATTCCTTAAATATTAAAGTCAAAGACAAAGAGGTAAAGCAATTATATAAATTTTGTAGTATGTATGTACATATATTTAATATATGTTGCTTCTCTTTCTATTATAAATAACTGAAAAATGATTTTGGACATCAGTAATACTAATGTAATATAATTAAAAATAACTGCTTTGATCTACTTCTGACTGCTTTTACACTTTGTATACATGATGCCCAATGACTGGCTTGATTGAGTTTTTCATTAAATTATGATAGAAATAGATTGTTTTAAACATTCTTTTATAAAGCAAAAAAGGACAATTTTTACGCACAGGCTCAGCGGCCGTGGCTCACGGGCCCAGCCGCTCCGCGGCATGAGGGATCTTCCTGGACCGGGGCACGAACCCGTGTCCCCTGCATCGGCAGGCGGACTCTCAACCACTGCGCCACCAGGGAAGCCCAAAAGGACAATATTAAAAGGTCAAAACTGGTGCTGCTCCTGGTAACAACAGAGCAGAACAATGTGTGAAAGCTAAGAGTAGTACTTTGCCTGTTACATCCCAGCCTTCCTAATATTTTCATATTGACATTCAGGATCAATTTTTAACCTTGGAAAAGGAGTTAGTATAAAATGGCCACCAGCAGAGAACCTAGATTATCAGAGACCATCTAGGTTTTGTCAACAGCATGTCTAATTCATCCCCCAAAACATCTCAAAGCCAAAAACCACTGTCCTGGGGTGTTCTCACAGCAGTTTTATCCCTAACCTGAAACTGGGCCCCTGTCTTAAACTGAGAACTATCTCAGAGTAAGATTACTAGGAAAAACCCAAGCAGAATGCACAGAATGCACTTAACATCATTGTCAGGGAAATTGTCATTTCACTTCTGTTTGGCCCAGACTTTGCCATCTTTTTAACTTTTCTGGTTTACGTTGCAGATACAGCCATAGTCCCACCTGCCTGTCTAGGTTACCTCTTCCTTCTTGACCTTCATGGCCTTCCAGCTTCCCCACCAGCCCTCTCCCGGTCCACCAGGCCTCCCTCCACCATTTTCTTAGACTAGACCTTCAAATCACCCCACTAAGCTTGCCAGGCCCAGCTCACAGGAGCCAGCCTCAATAGCCCTGCCCCAGAGCAGCATGCCCGCCAGGAACCTGGGTGCAGCTCTGCGTTCCAGCAGAGCCTCTCCTGCACCAGCAGAACTCCCACCCCAGCTGGGTTTAATTACAGACACTTTTTTTCCTTAACTGTAGAAAGAGTTTTCTTCATTTTGACTGACTGATTTTAAGCTGAAAGAGCAAGAAAGCTCATCTTGAATTTCTAGTCATGAATAAAGAAACATCACTGACTTTTCTGTTCTCAACACACCTGTCTCTAGAGACTCATCTACCCCATGGCTTCAACTCCCACTTATATCTGCATGTCTGGAACAGAACCGGTCATTTCAGTGCCCTGCCCGTTCAGTGTGGTCCCAAACTCTGTTCTACCTTCTGTGCGCCCCACCCACCAACCCCCGCAGAGCTCCCACTTTTGTGTTCTAACACTGAACATCCTCCCACTGTATTATAATTGCATATTTTAGAATCTCCCATTGGACCCTAATAACTCAAAGTCATAGACTTTTCTTATATATCTGTTTTCCCCCATTTCTGCACTCAGAAGATGTTTTAAAAAGGTTTGTTTAATGAAAAAAATAATCAGTACGAAAAAGATTAATGATTAGCAACATATCCTAATATTTTGTTTCTCATACGAGCCTGACTGTAATAATTAGACTTGAAAACCTGTATTTCACACTTTTTGTTAAAAATGTACTGAACACTGGGACTTCCTCGGTGGTCCCGTGGTAAAGAATCCGTCTTACAATGCAGGGGACATGGGTTCGTTCCTGGTCAGGGAGCTAAGATCCCACATGCCGCGGGGCAACTAAGCCCACGTGCCACAACTACTGAGGTCTTGCACCTCGACTAGAGAGCCTGCGTGCCGCAAACTACAGAGCCCACGTGCTCTGGAACCTGCGTGCCACAACTAGAGAGAGAAAACCTGCAGGCCGCAACTAGAGAGAAGCCCGCACGCTGCAATGAAGAGCCCGCGTGCCACAGCTAAGACCCAATGCAGCCTAAAATAAAATAAATAAATAATTATTCTTTTTAAAAAAGATGTATTGAGCCCTTACTACATGCGAGACACTGTTCTAAGCCCTTTCTAGCCACTTTCTCATTTAATCTCCAGAATTCACATATTTTCCTCTGAGAAAACTGAGGCACTGGGACTTTAAAGGTTATAAAGTCGTACCGGTTGTAAGAGGCAGAGCCAGAGTTTGAATCCGGGCTAACTCCAGAGCTCCTGTGCCGAACTGCTCTTCTGTCCTACCTTCTGATAATCCCAGGAAACATATGACTGCAAAGCACAGTTTTATGTGCTTACAAATTCAGTGACATAACTGAGATCTTTTAGTTCTCATGTATGAAAATTAGTGAGAAATTAAAAGTCATTTGTCTCCTAAGTCCCCTTGTGACAAAATAAATTTAAAGAGGAAAATAGCGGGTAGAGGGAAGGGAGAGACAAGTACGTTGAGTATTCCATAGACCAGATCATCGGAAGTGTGCTGGATACCTCGGCCTTGTCAGAACCAAGCAAGCGACAGATAGGCAGAAAGGTTCTATCAGCTCAGCCAGGGGTTCATTGTCCTCTTCTAACAAAATAATCATCTTAAAATTTATAGGCAGAAATGATATAAAAGAACAAGTATATTTTTTTGGCATTTTAAGTATATTTCTGTAAATCTAAAACATTTATAAGTCTATCCTGGAAAACATCAAAATGCATTCAAACCTGTAAGCAGTTATTAATTCTGTTTACTTTCAGTTTTTTCTTGCACCTTTTGCCAAGATGGTTAAAAAAAATTATGTGTATTCCTGTTCAGGAAAAGACCTAACCTGCCTTTTACCATAAATATAGAAAGGAATATGTGACCTGGAAAAGCCTATTGTTTAAGAATGGATTAAAGCACAACCAAATAAAACGGTTTTTCATAAGCCTTGCATAGAACCAGAACTGCACATTTTATCCTAATAGCTCTGATCAAAGAAGAAACTGTTCCTTAAAAAATTATCTTGGGAAGTAGAATGCTGAACCTTGTGCTTTGGTATGGGAATAACTACCTTCTGTCATTAGCCAGTACACATAGATGGTTAATCCTCATCTACTGCTGATTTATTCATTGAAGCTGACTGAGATTTTTCTTTATCCTCTCTTTACTCTTACTTTCCTTGCAGCTTGCATGTTAAGAAGCAACTGTTTGACACCAAACACTTATCACTCTCTGCCACGCTCCAGGAAGAGCCTGCGAGAGGGCCGTGCTGCTCTGACCTGTGTTGTATATCAGTCTAAGACATTATCTAGTCTCTGAACAAAGCCAGTTGCAGAGAGAAGTAAATGTGAACGTGGGGGATTAAACAGTTTCTACCTAAGGCAGGTCTTCATAACAGGCTTTTTGATTTTGTAAGGAGCAAATGCTCAGAAGGTCAGATATACACAGATTCAGTTATAATTATAACTCACCCAAAGCCAAAGGGAAGTGACTTTATAACATAATCTACCAGTTTTGATCATCTGTACTTTAATTTCTTTTCATCAGTGCACATAATCAACAGCTGATTTTACTATAGATGTGCTACTTACTGAGGGTATTTATGCCATCACCCAGACACACCAATTCATGAACTTGAGAAGATGGTGTCACTTGTGCTGTGCCATCCCTACCCCCACGTCTATGACATGTTATCCCAAGAGCATTAGTCACATAAAATCAAATGTAATATTGGACTTCCATCCAATCTAATAAATCTTACATGGCACAGATAAATCTGTGGTGCTTTTAACAAGCAGTTATTATTGATTTTATTGACCATCAATCATCTGGCGCAGACTCAGCAAGGAAATACGATAAACAGCTTTTAGCACACAGTCAGTGCAGTGTGGAGAAGCTCCATGTTTACATTCAACTAGTGTTATCTGGCTACCTTCTGCCATTATGGAAGCAAATCTGCCATTGGTGGAACTAAAATATTATTCAGAATTTAATAAAATTTTCTCTACATTCTACTTGGAGGAACAAAAATACGGAATATAGGAACTTGTATGAGCACTGAATTTCCAGGCTAGCTTCAACAAGCATGATAAGCAAGTGTACAGAGTGTAACTACCATTCCCTTACCATTCAAAAATGACACCTTTCCACGTGAACAAAGAATGGTTGCTCTGGTCACTGTATATAGAAATTTTGTGGAAAAGTTTGACTTGACAGTAAGGTCCTGCTATGTAGGTTAAAAAACATATTAATAAATATTGGTATTAATTGGCAAGTCAACACACAAATATTTTACATTAATTTAAAAAAACAGCAAGCCAAAGAGAAAATTAATGCTTCCAGCATTGAGAATATCCTTGATTCTTGTTTTCCAAAGAGGCTGCATCATCTTACATTCCTACCAGCAATGGATGAGGGTTCCAATTTCTCCATATCCTCCCCAACACTTGTAATTGCCTGGCTTTTTGCCTAGAGCCATCCTAGTTGATGTGAACGGGTGTCTCATTGTGGTTTTGATTTGCAATTCCCTAATGACTGTGATGTTGAACATCTTTCCATGTGTTTACTGGCTATCTTTATATCTTTTTTAGAGAAATGTCTATTGAAAGCCTTTACCCATTTTGCAATTGGGTTACTTCTCTTTTATCGTTGAGTTGCAAGAATTCTTTATATATTCTGAAGTTTACTCACTTTTTGAATGAAAGGAACAGAGGTGTGAGCCTCTCATCTCTCAGAGACACAGGAAATAAAAAAAAAGCAGACACAGATATGAGTGGGAGAAAAAACTTGTCAAGACTGGCCTACGAGGACCTACTGCTGCTTCCTTACCCAGTAACCTCTATCAGCCAGTTCTGAAGCAGAGCTCAGATAGGCTCTACCAGGATTGGCTCATGACAAATAGGAAACATGGAGAAATCCAAAAGCGGGGGGAGGAAATAATTTCGTTATCAAAATCCCTGAATATGATGGCTGTGCCTCCTCTTTACTTCAAGTTCCACTCCTCCCGACGTTAGTGATGGAGTTCACTTTAGTACAATATCATAAAGTTCCAGTGGTTCTGCGGTTCCTGTTACTTACAGGTTACCATTGTGGTATTCAAACAAGTCACTTCAGGGTGTCAAAGTGGTGGACGTTTCCCCTGTATTTGAGAGTTATAAAATGATAGAATCGGGATCATTTGCCCAACCCCCTCAACAGTCAGAGAAATAAATCCCAGAGCACTTCAGTAAATTATGTACAGTATGTATTACCAAAAATGCCTTTGATTTCTTAGAACTTATATTAATTGTTCTGAACAACCAAGGACCTATTTTCAGTTGCTTCTGTGTGTATGTGTGTGTGTGTGTGTGTGTGTGTTTGCACGCACATGTGTGTGAAGCTCAATTGAAACACGTTTTCTCTCTTTTGGAGGCCTTCTTGTGCCCCCAGACAAGCATAATCACAGTTTTTTCCCCACACTCCATGACTACAACTATCAAAGTTTACCTTAACCTTGTTGTTCTCTCTTGAAGGAGAGATTATATATGTCTATACTATTGAATAATGTTCCTTCATTATAAATGGTAGTCCTTTTTTAACATTTGCCTTCAGTACGCAGTGCCTTTGCTCAAAGCATCGATCTAATGGTAGGAATTTCAGCATAAAGGCCAGAAAAGGAAGAATTTGTAGGCAACAGGCTTTCCTTTGTCCCTCTCGCAGGGAGAACTGCTGCATTACAGCATGGCTGTCCCCTGATTGGCTCCTGCCCTGGCCAAAAGCACAAAAGAAGTTTATGAGACGATGCGAAAGAGTCTCCTGTTGCTCCTCTCCCCCTTCTGGTGCACTGCTTGCCAGCTTTGTTGGCACCTTACTGGCCACCACCCCTTTCTACTCCTCCCCGCCCCACTCCCACTGTGGTCTCCTGTGAATCTCCTGGTTTCTGCTCACCTGTCTGCGGACCCAGCTTTGGTTTCAATGTATGTCCCTTCCTTCCAGCCATCTCCATGCCTTGCTCTGACCAGTTTCCAGTCTGCTCATCTAGCTTCAGACCCTTGATAGCAACTTCCGGGGAGTCTCTCTGCCCAGCCCATCTGGCCTGTGCACCCTCTGCCTCCAACCTAACACTGACTTTCCCAGCCCTGGCTTCCTTCCCAGTAAACGTCCCAGTGCTGACAGCTCCTCAGCTCATACCACGTGGGTAGCAGCTGCAGGGTCGGCACTGATCCCAGCAAAAGATTACTGTAATGTACTTGGCCGATCACCTGTAATGTTAAAATAAGATTACAACGTATACATCTGGGTTGTATACAAATGAACTCACATGACACTTTTCTTTTGAAACATGCCATAAAATGATTTAACTAGATACAAACACAGAATCCATTGACTTATAGCCACCACTGAAATGAAATATGGCAGCTGTTTAGTAGAACCTGGAAGCTCTGCTTACACTGAAGGCAGGAATTAAAGAATAATTTATAAATTTTCTCTGCAAAACTGGGAAGGAATGAATTAGTAGGTAGAAGATTATTACCCAGTTTGGAGGCTGGCCAAAGACGGTCAATTACTCTCTTCTGAGTGGAGCCAAATAGTTCAATTATATTAAAATTTCACTCCCTTAGGTCTTATATTTACTTTTATAAGAACAAAGTCATCAATTTACAATTCACGTTATTTAATTTGCATGTTATGAGGGCTTTTGGGTTATGGTCAGTTATTAAGTTTTCTAAAACTATGTATAGAAGGTTATTATCGTGAGATACAGCCATCAAAAATTAACCCAGTGTTTTTAGAGAAATTCTATAGTTAGTATATCTGAAGGGATTGGTATAAAATTTGCATAAATATTAGATTTGAAAATTAATTTCATTTAGTATTTGTTCGTATCACATGATTTTCTTCAGGGATTAAATCGTATTTATCAGTGGTCTACTAAACCCACTACGTTCCTACTGTTCTTTAATCTTCCCAGCCATGTTAAGGAATTTAGATGGTCTGTATTCAGAGCTCAATCCTCACTGTAACTTCCTCAAGGCCTAGTGTGGGCTGAGTGAGGACCTTACTGTTGTTGAATCAAGTTCAGGATACTGATGGTGCAGCGTGAGACCACTGGCTGTTTAGCCAGCTCTGAGCTCCGGGTTTATTCAGCTGCTCAACTGGGGAAACTCATACAATGAGGGAGATTTCCAGTTTGATCATAAAAACAAAGCACTTTTATGTACCCAGAAAGAGGAGTGGATAATGGTTACACAGATAATGGCGTGTGACCATTTTAACTCCCAAGCACCTCTGAGAAGAACTGGTTCTTGTAATGTATTAAAACAAAGGTCACGGAATAGTTGTTGCTAGAACAGGATTTGCTGTGTGAACTGTGCTATGAGATGTGATGTCGCATCAGTGTCTTTTCCACCATGAACTATTTCTTTGATTTAACAGTGATCATCATTATAACTGGGTTAGGAGGGCTTCATCCATGTTGAAGTTGAGACTCAGGGCCAGGACTAAAGTCTGACAGCTCATGATCACCTTACCTCAAACCTTAAAATACCCTATTGAGGCCACCATGTCACCTACCAGAGACATGAGACTCCTTCCTCCCCACTCCTAAAAGCAGTTGACCATGTATGCCATTGTGAAGTTGCCACATCAGTGCCGTGTTGGCTGAGAGCAAATAATGGCAAGCATTTTAAAACTATATATAAGCTAGAAGAATCTGAGTTGCACAGCAGGAATTCAGGTAACAGACAATAAAATAGGAGAAACAGGAAATAGAATGAGCATGGCGGAATGTAAAAACTAGTCTCTGGTTAAGCCCTTTTATAGTAAGCGCTGTAACGGGAGTTAGAACCAAAGGACTAGAGCCCAGCTGAAGAGGCCTTTTCATGATAAAGCTGTAGTGGAAGTGCCTGCATGGTACTGGGCCAGAAAAGTTAGTGTAGGGCCAGAAGAGCTGTGTTCTGTTCCTGGGTCTGCTATTATTCAGGCAACACAATGGAGGAGTTAAGAACACGGACCTTGAAGCAGACTGCCTGGGTTTAAACCCTAGATTTTCTACCATTTAACTGCATGAACTTGGGTAAGTTACTTGACCTCTCTGTGCCTTGGTTTTCTCATCTGTAAAATGGGGATAATAATCAGATTGATCTCCAAGGATTGTTGTGAGGATGAAAGGAATGGTAGATACAACACCCTTGGAACAGAACCTGATCAGAATAAGTGCATGATTAATGTGAGCTATTGTTACCTGTTAAATAGGACAGGAAATAATAATAAGTCATATGTGTATATGACTTATTTTTAGGAATTGGCTCACACAGTTGGAGGCTGAGAAGTCCCATGATCTGCCAGCTACAAGCTGGAGACACAGGCAAGCTGGTGGTGTAGTTCACTCTGAGTCTGAAGGCCTTCGAACCAGGGGAGTTGATGGTGTAATTCCCAGTCTGAGGGCAGGAAAGAGCAAGGTCCCAGCTCAAGCAGTCAGTCATAGAGAGCAAATCTTCCTTTCCTCCACCTTTTTGTTCTATTCAGGCCCTCAGTGGATTGGATGATGCCTGCTCACACTGGGAAGGGCAATCTGCTTTACTCAGTCTACCAATCCAAATGCTACTCTCATCCCAAAACATCCTCACGGGCACACCCAGAAATAATGTGTAGCCAAATAGCTGTGATCCAGTCATGCTGACACATAAAATTAACCAGCACATTGGGTTAGTCAGAAGCTGGCCAAGAGCAGTGAGAAATTCAGGTAGGCTTGAGAGTGAGGGTAGCGCAGCCATCCACATTGCCGTCTGCTCTTCCCCAATGGCTGTTCCAAGGATTCCTGACTCTCACTCACCTCTGAGTGTTTGTGAGGAATTCGGGCCAAGACTTCAAGGAGGACAGCAAAAATGGAAAAAAGGATTGACAGGCAACAAGCTGCTAAGGACTGCTTCCAAAATGCAGCCCCAAGTGGGCATGTGTTCCTGTAAACTTCATGTAAACAAAACCATATATTAAAATTTTTTTAATTAATTAATTTTATTTTATTTATTTTATTTTTGGCTGTGTTGGGTCTTTGTTGCTGCGCGTGGGCTTTTCTGTAGTTGCGGCGAGCAGGGGCTACTCTTCTTTGTGATGTGCGGGCTTCTCATTGTGGTGGCTTCTCTTGTTGTGGAGCACGGGCTCTAGGCACGCGGGCTCAGTAGTTGTGGCTTGCGGGCTCTAGAGCGCAGGCTCAGTAGTTGTGGCACACGGGCTTAGTTGCTCTGTGGCATGTGGGGTCTCCCTAGACCAGAGTTCGAATGCTATCCCCTGCATTAGCAGGCAGATTCTTAACCACTGAGCCACCAGGGAAGCCCAACAAAATCACATTTTAAATGTACTAGAAACATTTCCTACAAAGAAATCTCCGGTATATATTTTTCAAATGTAAATATCTGTTGTAAATCTACATTGCCTAGATTCTAGGACACCAACAAGTTAATAACAGGCTTTAATTTATTTCTAGGAAAAAAATGATAAACAAGAAAAAGAATTTTAAAAAGAATTACAAGGTACATCCCAAATTCAGAAACATTAACATGGGCTTTCCTGGTGGTGCAGTGGTTGGGAGTCCGCCTGCCGATGCAGGGGACACGGGTTCGTGCCCCGGTCCGGGAGGATCCCAGGTGCCGCGAAGCGGCTGGGCCTGTGAGCCATGGCTGCTGAGCCTGCGCGTCCGGAGCCTGTGCTCCGCAACGGGAGAGGCCACAGCAGTAAGAGGCCCGCGTACCGCAAAAAAAAAAAAAAAAAAAAAAAAAAAAAAGAAACATTAACATGGAGTAAGAGTGGGGGAGAGGTCCATCAGGAATTTATGAAAGTGGCAACCAAGTCCCAATATAAATAGAAAAAGCAAGAGACACAGAGTTAGAGGTCCCTGTTCTGACCTCTTGGGCAACCCACTTGGCTTCTCTGGACATCCAGCTTCTTATGTATAGAATAAGGACGTAAGATTAGATGAGAGCTAGAGTCACCGTCAGTGTCAAATTTAATTGGGATCTAGATTTATTGATGTTTCTCTGGTTCATTTCCTGACAAGAGTTTCTTGGATAAAACTGTCTGCTGCCTGCTGCTTGTGCCTTTGTGAAGAGACACTTTAATTTTCCTACTGTTTCAAGTTTCTCAGTTGGGGGCTTCAATATTTGGGGATCAAAAGAAGATGGACCGGGTAGCTGCAGCATCTTCCGTTCCCCTCATATTACCCTGGCCTTGGAAGTGCCCCAGGGGCTCCAGAGCCGTGTGAGAGGGAGGCTGACAGCACAGGGTGGAATGGGCAGAGGCAGCTAGGTGGGGAGAGGGGGCCACGCGCCACCCAGCTTTGACTTCTGCTTCTCTATCCTGGGTGGGACAACCCACTGGCGGGTCTGTAATGACCCCTGTCTACAGATGACACTCACTGTCACCTCCTTGCAGAGAAAGAAAAGGGCAGGGCGGAGGGGGGTGGTCAAAAAGGAACAAAAAAGCTACTTTGATTATTTACTTCCTAAAATGAGAAGATTTGATTGAGAGAGATCAAAGGTGAAAACAAAATGGGTAAATGTGCTTTAGCCTTCTCCCTTACCCACCATGAGGATTTTGAAGTTTGAGTCTTGATGTGGAGTTCCTTATCTCAGTGCAAGAGCCAGTCTGGTGCTAATCTTCTAAGGGGAATGTTCATTTTAGATGCCAAATTTCTTCCATTTCAAGTGATTATTATTTATGCAGAAGAAATTTATCACTGCTGTGGTTCAGTGGCACACTGGAAAAAAAAAAAAGTAAAGCCCTGATTTGTAGGGTTTGCCATGTCTGACTTCAAGCTATCCTGATGTGAAAGCAATGACCTTGGAGCTGGGATGAGAGTCAGAACAAGCCAGCTCCAGCACACCACCACTCATTGTTAGTGCTATTGCTTTATGTCAGAGCCAGGAAGTGCCAGATTGCAAGTTTTCTGAAATTACTTCTAAAATTATTTGAGTCTGCAGCTGCAAAAAAAAAAAAGGAAACGTTACAGCAAGTTTTAGTGGAGAAATCGTGAATGTACAACTCAATGAATTTTCACAAACTGATCACACCTGTGCCTGCCAAGGGTACAAATATCCTGGCTTCTGACAGCATGTTAATTGTGCCCGGTTTTGTATTTCACGTGAATGTAATCAGACAGCACACACTCCAACATGGCTTTTTTTTTTTTTTTTTTGCTTATCTGTATGTTTGTTGGATTCATTCGTATTGTTGCCTGTAGTTTTAAATCATTCATTTTCATTGTTTTATAGTATTCCATTTTAGGAATATTCCACAATGTATCCATTCTACCATTGGTGGACATCTGGGCAGTTTCCAGGTATTGGCTATTACGAGTAGTGCAGCTGTAAACTTTACACTACATGTCTTTGGGTGTACGCACGTAAGCAGTTCTGTGCATTATATCCCTAGGAAGGGAGCTGCTGGGTCATAGTGTACACGTAAGCTCACCATTAGTCCATGCTGCCAAACAGTGTTACCAGGTGGCGGTGCCCTAGTGCGTTCCCACCAGCAGCACCCACTCATTCTCACCAACACTTGCTATTAATTGTGTTTGCATTTTAGCTATCCTGGTAGGTATATAGCGGTATCACAGTGTTGTGATAGCCAATGGTATTGAAAAGGTTTTCATATGTTTTCTGGTCATTTTAATATCTTCTTTTACATGTAGTCAGCTAAGTAATTTGCCCACTCTTCCACTGAGTTGTCTATTACTCACTTGTCTTTTAAATTTCTTTTCTTTCTTTTTTTTTTTTTTTACTCACAGATACTAAAAGAACCCTAATTCTGAAATAAGCTGCTTTTCCTTGGGGCCCAGAGGTGCTAATTAGAAAAGATTTGCCACCTCTGCTTTCTCTACACTGTACATCTCCCTATCAAGTCATCAGATTTTGTACATATTTCATAGTGTCACTTAGCAGTATTATGAAGCAGTTTAGGGAGAAGGGCGTTTTAAGAGCAAACAGTGCAAATGCAAATACATTTTCAAAAGAGAACAATTCTTTCTTAAATGAAAGTAAGCTATTCAAATAGTCTGTTAGAAAAAAATGAGTTGAAACCTAAATAATCTCAAAAAAGTAATTCTGATTCCATATTAAATATGAATTTTTTTAAGTTTCCAGAGGTAAGGCTTCTTTTTCCTTTCAATTATCTCAATAGAAAGGCTTTGTTCCTTATCCTCAGTCTTTTTTTTTTAGAACCTTGTCCACTAAAAATTGAATTCCTCTTACCTATTGTGTGAGCTGTCTTATTTTTTAAATCCTTATTTAGATATGGGAGTGCAATCTATTAATCCATAGCTGATTCTATGGCAAGAATATAGAAAATTATAAAGAATAGTTCACTATTTCAGAGCTTAGGGAACTTTCCTTGGATGGCTGGATGTGGGACAGATATACCAACAGGTTTGCCATAGAAGCCTAATTACTTTATGCTCCTTCAGTATTTTTTCTCATGTAATAAGACAAAGTATGAAGATAACTATTTTGGGAGTGAGAGTTAAGTTTCCCTATGAGAAGGCAGAAATAAATTTCTTGAAATATTTCAGAAAGAATTGGGGATATTCCCAGTAATTTAATTGGATCATAGACCTAAAAGTATAAGTTGGAACCATAAAGTTTCTAGAAGAAAACGTAGAAGAATATATTTTCAGTTTTGAAAAAGCAAAAATTTCTTAAAGAGGACACAAAAAATGCTAACCATAAAAGAAAAAAATATAAATTAATGTCATCAAAATTTATAATTTTTCTACAAATCAAAAGGCATCAAGATGTAGACTAGGAAAAAATAAAACATATATCAAAAAATTTGAATCTGGTATATATATTCCTGCAACAAAAAGCAAACAATCCAATTTTAAAATGACAAAATACTTGAATAGACACTTTACCAAAGAAAATAGAGGAATGGCCATTAAGCACATGAAAAAGTACTCAACATCATTAATCATTAAATAAATGTGAATTAAAACCACAATAAGATACCATTTTATATTATATTATACATTATAATTATTTTTTACATTATATTTTATATAATTTTTATACAATTAAAAAGACTGACAATACCAAATACTAGCAAAGGAATGAAGCAATTAGAAATTTCATCCATCACTGGTGGGAGAATAAATGATTTTTGGAAAGCTGACAATTTCTCATAGATTTAAACGTGAATCAATAATGAATTGATCACTATTACACTATGAATCAATAATACCACTCTTAGGCATTTACCCAAGAATAATGAAAACATATGTCTACAAAAGACTTGTGCAAGAATATTTATAGTAGTCATATTCATAATAACCTAAAACCGGACACAACTCAAATGTCTATGAATAGGAGCATGGATAAACAATTGTAGAATATCCACATAGTGGAATACTACTCATCAACACAAAGGAATGAACGTGCAACAGAACGAATGAATCTCAAAAACTTGATGTTGAGGAAAAGCAACTGACACAAAAGAACATATACTGTATGGTTCTATAAAAAATAAGAAGAGTGTGATATGTGCAGAGAATGTTATGATGTTGACCTAAGAAGTAATGAAGGAATAAAGAGGTTGGCAAGGTGGTAACAGGAAGATTGGCTGATATAGGACTTTGAAGGGTAGTCTAGAGAATGAGAATTGACTAAACAAAATAATAATATTTAGACTCTTGACAGGTAAGTAATATGATAAAAATGCTTTCTGAAGACTATCCTACCAGTCAAGTGCATTTTTCTTTATAGAAGAAAGAAACAGAAAGCTAGAAAACCCATTACAGATTCTGAAGTTTTCCAGGCAGGAGGTGATTTGTCTGTGTATTCCAGTTTAGTGGAATTTTTTTTTGAGTGAAAGAGCCATAAAAATCTTGAAACTGGGACAAAACATTTCTTTTACAGAATTTATTCCACATTTTCCACTTAATGAATTATTTGGAACCTGGTTTTAGAGCCTTGCTAGTAACTATTCTAAAGAACCTACACTGATAGCTGTAGCTAGAGGAATATTAAATTCCCTAGTAAAGCTGTATTGTTTTCCCATTCTTCTCATTGTGCCCCCAATTCTATGTCCCCAGTTTGTGGTGGACAATCGAAAGTAAATTTTAAAAGACAGGACTACCCCATCGTGTATTTTTAGCAGATGGCCTGTAACTTCTTATTACTAAGGAAGGCACCTGGGTAAATGCTATGCTTATGGGGTCCACTATTGCTCTTTCTGTAGAACTTAATTCAAAAGGCATGTGGTAACCATTGTAACATCAGGCAAAGTTGTAGAAGAGGTGATTAGAGGAAATGAAAAATCCCAGCCCTTCTTATCTCTGATTTTCTGTGCTCCACTCTTTCCCTCCTTGGAGGAAAGAGCTGATTTCCCAAAAACCATTATGGGGAGGATGGGCATTGGGCTGGTCCTAGGCCTAGCCAACTTAGCCTCCATTTCATCACTTCTTCCTTAAAAACACATTCTGGGGGACTTCCCTAGTGAATCAGTGGTTAAGAATCCGCCTGCCAATGCAGGGGACATGAGTTCGAGCCCTCGTCCGGGAAGATCCCACATGCCGCGGAGCAGCTAAGCCCGTGTGCCACAACTACTGAGCCTTCACTTTAGAGCCCACGAGCCACAACTACTGAGCCCATGTGCCACAACTACTGAAGCCCGTGCGCCTAAAGCCCGTGCTCTACAACAAGAGAAGCCAACACAATGAGAAGCCCGCGCACCACAACGAAGAGTAGCCCCTGCTCGCCGCAACTATAGAAGGCTCGCGGGCAGCAATGAAGACCCAATGCAGCCAAAAATAAATAAATAAATACCTTTATTAAAAAAGAAAACAAACACATTCTGACCTGCCCTACAGAACGTGGAGACCTGTGCAGTCAGCCCATGAGTCCCAAAATCCTTGTTTCCTTCTATGATCTCCAAAGAAAAATGCAAATCATCACGAGAATTCTTACTTGTATGTGGAGAGCTAAGAATATAATTTTTAAGCTTAAGAAACAGCAATATTTTTCTTATTCTTTAAGCATCTTATAACAAATCCCAACCAGAATTTTCAGGGCATAGATCATTCATATTTAGTGTGATTGGGACACACCACATGCAGCTGAATTGAAGGCACTTAAACATGATGGAAATTTTCTTCTTTTACATAAAAGTCTGAGCTGAGTGTACCTGTTCTGCTGAAGGAGTCATCAGGAATGTAGGTCCCTTTGGTCTTGCTGCCATCATCCTCACGGCCCAGGATTGCTCACCACCACACCTGCATTCTCACCACCACCATGGCCAGAGTTAGTTCTAGGGCGACACCCAGAGGCTAAGAAATACAGTCTTCATTCTCGTGGAAAGAATTCACATGCAGCTGAATCAATAACCTAATACATACGTGATCTCATTTAGTCTTCCCAACTTGTAACATTGATAGAATAGGCAACGCAGGAATAACTCTTCCCATTAGGTGGATGTGAGACTCATAGCACCTCAGTAACTAGCTCAAGGGCACTCAGATAATAAGTTGTTATGTCTGGACTAGACTAGCATTTCAGCTCTGAGTTCCAGTGCAAGACTGTGTTGTGCTGTAAGTCCAGGACCCTCTCAGCTGTACTGAGGAAAGTTGAAATGTGCTAGCCCAGGCCCCTAGATCACCATGGGACTTTTCTTCATTTTCACTTGTTTTTCAAGTCTCTTTACTAGGCTATCAATTGTTGCCTCTTGCTGTAATCTGTTTATAGAAACGTTACTTTCAGTGAATCGTAGACTTTGAAACAAAACAATCAAGGTTGTTAGAATTTAATTTAAAATCAGAGTAAATTGTCTTGGAATCAGGGCCCAACTTTCTCTCCTTTGAGTAAATTATCTTGAATTGATCTTTAGCAGATAAATTTGTGTATCAACTTGGCCCTGTCGACATCTTTTCCAACCCACCTCTTCTTTCTTACTGAGTTCCAGAGAGATGCTTTAGCCTTGTACAAATGTTTTGGTCTCAAAAGAATTTTTTTAATTTATGGATTTTATAACCTTGGTGATTTTTTTTAGTCAACAGAGTATATTACTAGAAGAAAGATGAGTAAATTCAGATTAAAAGACCATGATTTTGATTTTATAACAAAAATAAAACATAATTTTCATATCTTCTGAAATTTGCTGATGTGCAATGCTATTCTGCCCATGTACTGTATGTCATATTTTCAGTGGGTCACGAATGAACAGTTGACAAGCAGATTTTAAAGATAAAATCTAAGAAAAAAATTTCAAATATGACAAAGCAGTATTTTTAATTTAATGTATTTTATTTTAGCAGATAGAATATTACTCTAAAAGATAGGGGACTCAAGTTTTAATAATATTAATTATTATGACTTCCCAGAAAACAAATCCCTTCATCTTTAAGAGGAAATAGTGTGACTTGCATTATAACCTTCCTGAAGACAGATAAAAGAATATTTGTAAATTTCTTTGGGTTATTTTAGAAAACAGAAACATTTCAATTCTGTAATATGAGAAGCACTTCTAATAATCAGGCTAATAACAGTAATAGAACAATTCATTAGCTCAGTCATTTGCTGTTGAGACCACCCAAGCAATTTGCTTCCCATTGAAAGTGTGAGCAGCAATTTCTGTCAAAGTGGGGGGTGGCGGTTAGGGTGATGAAATAAGGATCAGAAGACTTAGAGCACAACATCAATGGCCATGTGGGTATAATATGTCTGAAACCCCATGCTGGCTTCCCAAAGAGCCTTATCAATAAGTGCTCCAAAAAATGAACGTCTCCAGAATGATTCTGTTAATCAATGGGAAGTGGGTTCATTTACTCATTTTTTTATCTGATGGGCAGAAGCTAAGCCAAGCCAGATGAATATTAAGGTACAAAATATTGCCTTAAATCTCTATTTCACCGTAATAAGTATTTGCTTTCTGATCCCAGAAGCTGGAAACACTGACCTTCGATTTGAAGAGGATCAGAGAAAGGGTTGGGAAAATTGCATTGTGTATGACAAGACAAGAATGATAGAGGAAACAAAGAAATAAAAAGAAAAAAACTGTTGGCCAGAAAAAACAAGATCTTGGCCCAGCTACAATTAAGATCCTTCCTGGAATTGTGAAACTTGAAGGATAATGGCATAAGAATAACAAAAGAATAATTTTCTTTGATGGTTTGCTGAGCTGGTGCTCCAAACCAATGCCTAGGTCATCTATTTTGTATTCAGAGTACTGTGCCCCCTGAGGGATAGCTCACTGTGCCCAGGTGAGGTGACATTTCCAAATTGCCTGAAAAATGTTGGACTCATTTGTTTAATGTCAAGGTTTTATACATGGGATTATGAGATCTGGGATCTAGAGTGTAGTAGACCTGGTGCTGGGGATTATTCAAAGATTAGTTTGTTTATTTTGTTTTTAGAAATTCAGCTTTGGATTTAGGTAGTACAGTTGCAAATTATACATTTGTATAGAATGAATGTATTATGTGCTAGACTGAGGGCTAACACAAAGAATTTGATATTTAAAAATTTTTGAAACCAAATAAATACCAATTAATGTTTTCATTCCATTACATGATAAAGATTCACTGACTAAAAACTAATATCTGATCTGGTTAGAGAGGTTTTAATACTCTGGAATATTCTAATGTTTTAGCTGGATCAGTGATTATGAATGCATAGGCATTATTTTGTCCCATTGTAAAGGGTTTTTTTCCACGTCTGTAATAAATAGACGCGAGCAAAACATCAGAGACAAGTGAAATGTTGAGTAGTAAGGTTGATTCCTAAACGTATTTATCTGAATTTATACATCCTAATGAAGGTTGTCCCCTATGGGAAAGGAGTGCATAATTAATCTTTTCAGGCTTGTCTAAAATTGTTTATGAATAACAATTGATAAGTCTCACGAATTTATATATCTAGTAAAATATAAATATTATAATTTCAAATTTGTACAAGTTATATTCATGGATTCTAAGATGTACATTGTATTAGCTTCCTATCCCTGCCATAAAAAATCATACAAACTCAGGAATTACCTGGCAGTCCTGTGGTTAGGACTCCGCACTTGCACTGCAGGGGGCACAGGTTTGATCCTTGGTCGGGGAACTCAGATCTCACATGCCGCATGACCAAAAAAAAAGAAAAAAAATTAATTAAAATAAATAATAAACGACAACTCACTAAAAAAAAAAATTATACAAACTTTGTGGATTGAACAATCACAGGTTTATTACCTTTTACAGTTCCATGGGTTAGAAGTTCGATACAGATCTCTCTGGGCTAAAATCAGGGTGTCAGCAGGGCTGCATTCTTTCTGGAGGCTCTAGAGGGGAATCTATTTCCTTGCCTTTTCTAGCTTTTAGAGGCCACCCACCTTCTTCACTCATCGTTCCTTCCTCCATCTTCAAAGCCAACAACCTTGCTCCTCTCTGACGATTCTTCTGTAATTACATCTCCCTCTGACCCTTCTGCCTCTGTCTTCCACTTCAAGGACCTTTGTGATTATAATCTGGAATAATCTCCCCATCTTCTGATTAGCAATGTTAATTCCATCTGCATGTATTCATCTATATGAATACCTAACATGTTTGTGGGTTCTGGAGATCAGGTTGTGGACATGTTTGGGGGCCATTATTCTGCCTACCACACACATTTTTTTTCACATTTTATCATTTCTGCAATCAGGATATGACTTACAATCAATGTGATTTTTAACAATTGCTTCATAGTTTAACTGGCAATGCTTTTCTTTCTTACTGGAACATAAAATGATGGTGCTTTTTAGGATCGATGGCATTTAGACCTAATGAAATAACTTATGGTAACTTCAAAGTAATATGCCAAATGAGTACAAGTAATGTTTAATCCTTTCTTTTCTGTGCGAGTCATAAATCATACTCTCAAAATGATGTCAAACTTCTTTCTAGAGAAAGATGAACTAATTCTGTGATGGTCCCTGGACTTCAATTACTAAATTTTAAGGTAATGAATTTTTAAAATTCAGGTTGACCGTTCATCTATCTTTAGAGATGATGGCTGATTAAATTGACAACTTCTTTTATTAAAGATTTTAAGAAAGCGGATGCTTGTAGATTCGTTTTTGCCCATAAATATTTCCTGTACATTTGATAGTCTTTATCTTCAGGTGATAATTTGTAACCCCTCTCATCCCTAAGGATACTCGTTCTGATCAATCTTGCAGTTGAGCTTGTGTGTCTGGGAAACTCCCAAAGAGTGTGAAGTATGAACTACAGACTGAGTGTTGAGTGAACTTTTCTGCATTTGAATTGAATGAAGCCTCATCCCCTGTTGTCAGTGTGTACAGGGCATCGCTTCTCATCAGTAAGAGCATCCCCAGCTCCATAAAGACTAAGGTCTTTAAAAGAAAGTACCAGGAAGAAACAGATGATTTCTCTCAGGACTTTGGGAGGAAATGGGCTTGACAACTTGACTCATCTTGGGACCCTTAGGAGTCTGATAAATAGTGTGAGAGTACCTGAAATAAAGCTCATCTAATTATTATTAATAAAACATTTCGTAAATATGAAATGAGTGCTCAGTGCAAGGTATTTTTCAAGATTCTTTTCAATTCTTAGTTTTTTGTTGGTTTGTTTAGTCTACAGAGAGTAAAATGACAAGTTCTTTACATCATTGTCAGGAATGAGGTATGGGGCTTATACTGTGCACCAATAAAGTGATGTGACCTGTGAATCCTAACTCTCAACACTTAGAGATTTACAGCCAACGATGTCTGTATCTGGGGTCAAAAATGAGGGTTAAAGAGGAATCTGCTTAAGTAATGGAGTCTGAGTGCATAGTGGCAGCTGCTAAACTGAATTATTAGAATCTTGGCAACCTCTGTGCCTATGTCAAAACTCTGCTTTGAAATCAGGGACTTGTATCAATTGAAGAGTGTTGACATGTCAGAGTACGCTGCTTCAGGCAACAGAATCAGTGTCTCCTTCCCATTCAAAATAAAATCCATAGGGATTAAACACAAATTAAATGTTGCTAATAGCAACGATAGCCAAAATACTAAGGGACGAGACTGTTGATGATTAAATTTAATTCTCCTGAGAAGAGGAATTCCAGCAGACACACAACAGGGGGTAAAAATGTTTTGAAGACTCTTTATTAACTAAAAAGCAATTCCTAATCTTTTTCACAGGCCTTGGCTCTTTTGTTATTTGTATAGTGTCTCCTCAAGTGTTAGGGAGTTGGCAGTTTGCTTTACAACATTTATAGGTCTTTTTTCCACCATACTAATGATTTTGGAAAAATACATGTTGAGAGAATTAACTTAATGACAAACCACATAAGGTATTAATAGAATTCAGTAGCTGGCTCATTGTGCCTATTAGATAAAAAGACCGTAAGTATGCGTTGTTTGACTGCTCCATCTTTTCTTCAGGGAGCCTACATTTATACCTCACTAACAGTCCAAGTTTAGGATGATTTAGCTATTTGCATTCTACTCCTCTGCTAATCACACCCACACTGGCAAGTTAGGTGAATGCATCTCTTCCTGGGTGTTTTCTGTAAAAATCTCTCAATCTCAATATGCAGCAGAGGCCTGCCTTCACCTCACCACCCCAAATTCCTCTTCAGTGCTTTCCTCACAGCGGTGGTTTGGCTAAGAGAATCACAGCTCCCCTGAGTGCCACTGGGGAGGCCAAGGAGGGAGGGAATGTGAGTAATTGAGAGAAAGGAAAGGAGCAACAACAAGGGAGAGGGGCATTAAAGAGAGAGCACAGGTGAGAGAGATGAGATAAAGTGACAGGAGGAAGGAGAAAAGATAGATACATGTTCAGGGACAAAGAGGCTTTCCTGTAGTTACCTGGTTATGATAATATTTTTTTGTAACTGGCAAATCAGAACATATAGTTCCTTACTAAAAACCTTCCAATGACTTTCCATCGTACTCAGAATTAAATCCAGGCTCCTTACCATGACCTTCAAAGGCTTACATGATCTAGCACTTAGTGACACCACTTAGTGACTAAAAGCAATTCGTCATCTCTCACAGTTTCTGTGGGTCAGGAATCAGGAGTGGCTTGGCTTCGTGATTCCGGCTCAGAGTCTCTCATGAGGTTGCAGTCAGATGTTAGCTGGCACCAAAGTCATCTGAAGGCTTGTGTAGGGGTGGAGAATCCATACCCAAGGAGGCTCACTCAGATGGCTGGCACATCGGTGCTGGTTGTTTGCGGGAAGCCTCAGTTCCTCTCCATCAGCTTCTCCAAGGGGTCTGGGCTTCCTCACAACCTGTCAGGTGGGTTCCTATGGGTGAGCATCTCTGGAGACAGGGAGGGAAGGAGGGAGAGAGAGAGGAGAAAGAGAGGGAGAGAGAGATTGGAAGCGAAGCAGAAGGAAGCTTTATCCTCTTTATGACCTAGCCTTGGAAGGCACATAAGATCACTTCTGTCACACTGCAATGACTGGGACAATCCCAAGCCCCTCTCTAGCTTCAAGGAGAGGGAACATAGACCACTTCTCTTGGTGGGTCACGTTGTTAGAAGTACCTCTAGGAAGAGATAAGTATATAGATATAGCCATCTTTGAAAAATACAGTCTACCACGGGGAGGGTTCCCTGTGGTTATATGGTTATAATAGCTATTTTATGTAAACGGTAAATCAGGTAATATCAGTTGGTCTAATGGCTCTCCATCAGTTACTTTCAAGAACTCCTTACCTACAAAACCTTACATGACCTAGCCCTTCACTGTGAACCCTTCTCCGACTCCCCTTATCCCACCCACACCCCTCTCCAGCCACGCTCATCTTTTTGACACTTCTCACACCTGCTAAGCACATTCCCTCTCCGCGGATTGGTTTTCTCCCAAATTGTCACGTGATTTGCTTCCTGGCTTTATTCAGGTCTCTATTTAAAGGGTACCTTCTGAGAAAGGCCCTCCCTGTGAGCCCCTCACTACATGCCCACGTACACACTCACTTTCTCTCTCTCCTCTCTTTCCCCTTACCTCACTCTATCTGTCTTCAAGGCACTTGTCACTACCTGACATCATGGATAGAGAGATAGATGGATAGATGGATGGATAGATAGATAGATGGATAGAAAGAGAGAGAGATCTATATCTATATAATGTCATCTATTAGATACAGATACAGCTTTGTTCTCTTGCCTCTCAGCAGAATATGTGTTCGATGAGGGCAGGAACTCATTTTGTTCACCAAATGAGTTCCAATACACAGAATAGTGTCTACCCCAGAGTAAGTGCTCACTCTGTGCGTCTGTGTGTGTGTTGAATGAGTGAATGAAAATAAAAAGGGATGGCACCTGTTCCTGAAGGCCATTCCCAGGTTCCTCTGATCAACGTTGGCAGCACCGTTACGAGTGTGTCTGGGAGGATCAGGAAAGGCAGCGCTCCACAGCATGTGCACCTTCTAGCTGCTAAGTCACAGTGAGACCCAGTGTAATCTTTTCAGTCTTGATGAAAGAATAAGAAAAGCCCATCATGGTGCTTACACTAAACTAAGTTAACGTAAATGATAAGACTGAGACGGGATGACTTTTAATTTGTGGATTCAGAGTCCAACCCAGCCCTTTGCTTTGCTTTTGCGTTTGTTGCTTGTGCCAAAATCAACAATCTCTGAGGCTTTTTGAAGTAGTGGAGCACTGTCTTAATGATGATATATCAAAGAGTTAAAACTTCAGGGTAAGTAGCATTCCGTAATGGATTTTAAAGGCAGGCTTGCCTTGCGTATCACTGGGTTCAAGGGAAATGGTACGGCTAAGGAGCTGAGAGTTCAGACCTTTTCTGAAAGCCAGCAGAATAAAAGCAAGAATAATGCCTATGCTTACTCATTTAAGAAATTTGGCAACAACTTGATCAGTGATGGTTCTGCTTACTACGGGAAGCAGAGAAAGCAGCAGGACATCTCTGGACCAGATCTCCTCACTGCTGTGCTGCAGCCATGCCGAAAGGCTCACAGTTCCCAACTAAGCCGGGCCATCTTACCCCTCCACACCTTTGCTCGCTGGGAACGCTTCAGCTCTTGAGCTTTACCTCCTGACGCTCTCTTAACCCACACCTTCCAAAGTAGAACCAGGTGCTGCATTCTGTTAGGTCCACAGTAGCCTGACGCACACCTCTCACGGCACCATAACACTTTTTTTGCATTTATGTAAGTTCGCATGCCTGCCTCCTCTCCTGGATCACCAGCTTCTCCAGGACAGTCTGGGGTCATGCTGGTCTTTGTGTCCCTACTAACTAACCAGTGACTTTGACATAGGACACACTCAGTAGAAGGATTTGATGGATGGACAGGCAGACAGACAAGTGCATGAACTTTCTTAACAGTGCTCTGTTGAGAACGGCTCTTGAAAAAATGAGGGAAGACGTGCTCAGCACCCTGCTGTCATTCTCACTGGGGAAAAGCATTAGTGGCTCTCTTCCTAGACTGTCACATTGAATGTGGCTCCTGTCTGTAAAGTCTGTGAGATGAGAATTCTCAGGACAGGCCTTCGGGGACAGAGCTGCCCGAGCTCTATATCACCTGCAGTCAAACCTTCACGCGGCAGGGACTGCCCATGTGATGATCCTTCCCTAAGCTGCCAGACATCCAGTTTAACCCTGAAAACCTCTGCATGTGCAACAGTTGGAGAATTTAATTTGGTATAGCTAGATATTCATTTTTCTAACATTAATGATAGAGCCTTGTAGGAGTAAAATTTAGGAAATGGCATCTTGGAGCAAGCTATTAATCAGGAAGGAAAATATTACCTTTCAGGGCCTGAATGAAGGCATGGACTGTACAATGATAAGATAGCTAAGGGGACTTTTTAAAAAGAATAAATTATGTAAGAGCATATGTATGCGAAATAGATTGTTCTTTTAGGTGTTTCTTTAAATTACAATGAAATATAAATATTTGTTAAAAGCTATGTATTTCCATTGAAAATATTTTTATATGAAATGTTGCTAAAAGCTATATACTTCAATTGAAAGCTTAGTTCTTGTTCTCTAAAATGTGTTGCATTATTCTCACTTGGGGGAAAAAAAATGAATCTCTCAAGATTTTCCCATAGCAATTGGTTGGTACCCTTCTTTGGCCATTTTTCTTACCAGATACAGATCATATGTGCAAGTCTTGCCTATACTAGATCTCATGTCCCTTGTCCTGTTTGTGTTTGTACAGCAGGGCCTAGACCAGTGCCTTGCACATGTTAGATGCATCCGGAATATTTTAATTAATTACCAATCAAATAACTTGCTGCAGAGTGTTAATCGTCCTCTCTTGCTTCCTAACTTTGCAACACTGCTGGTAACAAATCAGTCCCATGATTTCATCATCCTACAGGATGGTTTTCTAAGCATTATGTTCATTCCTCAATATTCAGCCATTGCCCAGTGGGCCTGACCTTGCCATCAAGGAGCTCCAGTGGGGACACAGCCATGGAAGAATGAGTGCTGAGGCAGGGGTAGATGAAGGTGCTGTCTGAGTGTAACTGATGGTCTCACCTGGGGCAGGGCAGTCAAGGACAGCATCTCAGAGGAGGCGATGTTTGAGCTACAGGACTCAAGAGATAACACACTATGCAGACAAATGATGCTCCCAATGTGTGCCTCCCCAGGGACATTCCCTTCCCCGTTATCGGAGGTGACTCTGTCCTGAATTTGTATTTATCATCTCCATGCATTTCTTTATAGTCTTACTATAAATATACGTATCCCTGTTTTCCACCTTTATATCAGTGGTACCATAGTGTTCATGCAATAAGAACCAATGATTTACTAGGCACCTAAGATATGCCAGCACTGTTGTAAACACTGTACGTATACTGAGCCAGTTAATCCTCACAACAACTTGATTTGGGTGCTATGGTTATCCCATTTTTACCAAGAAAGAAACAAAGGCTCATAGTCTTCCATTTGTCCAGGGTTTCACAGATAATTAGCGGGAAAGCCAGGATTCAATCAGGCACTTGTAAGAAGTAATATCGAGAAATCCCTTCTACACTTTTTCCAGTTTCCTCAGTGGTAACATTTTGCAAAACAGTAGTACAATATCACAATACAACAGGATATCGACACTGATACAATACACCAATTTTATTCCGATTTCCCAATTTTACTTTTACTTTCGTGTGTGTGTGATTTCTATATAATTTTAGCACTACTATAAGTTTGTATAGACACCACCACACTCAAGATGATCAATAGGTTGGACCCCACAAGTCTCCCTCCTGTTGTACTTTTAAAACCACACTTTCTCTCTCACCATCCGACCCCCAACCTTCTCCAACCCTCACCTCTAACCCCATTCCTAACCAGTGGCAACCTCTAAACTGTCCTTCATTTCTAAAACGTTAGCATTCCAAAGCCCAAATTTTTAACCTCTCTATTATATTACAATTTGCTTTTTTTCCAATGAATATTTTATTTTCAAGATTGATACATTGTTTTTTTATTCTCTTGTTCATTCATTGTAACTGTGGTGTGCATACTCGCTGACTTACTTAACTTTTCTTCTGTTGATGGACATTGAGGTTGGTTCCAGGATTTTTTTCACCAGTACGAACAATTCATGAATATATCTCCTTGTGCAGACTGTTGCTTCTTCACACTTGAATTGGGGTCTGCTTTTGATGACCAAAGAAAGATGAATGAGAAAAATTATTTGTTACAGATAATGCACCTATTTGTTATAATCAAACTCACCAGAACTGTCGTATCAGAGTCATTCACTGTCCTCTTTCTCACAAATATCCAAATTACTAGCTCACTTCTAATGAAGGTGTTTGAGTTAAGGCAAACAATGTCACAATACAATGACAGTAGCGTCACATGTCCTCTATTTTAATGGGGATTTATGTTACAGTCTCCTTAGTCTGGACTACCTGGAAGGTCCATCTAGTTGGAAGGGACCTTCCAGGTAGTCCAGACTAGTTAGGTCTTGAATGCCCTCTACAATCTTCCCATCAAAGCTTGACATCCTATACCAAACCTCCAGGGTCATGTAACTCTGCCCCTCTCCAGGCAGCCCATCACACCTCCTGATAGCTCGGAGAGTTGAAAGTCCTATTTGACATTAAAATGAAATCTGTCTAGGCGCAGCACTGCCATCACCGCAGCTGTCGACGCCGGAGACCATGGCTCCACGCAGGCGGTGCTCATGCCTCTGCTCCCCGGCCAGCTCGCGCCCACGCAACTGCCAGGGCTGTCTCCAGGCTCCCGCCGCTGCCGCCGCATGGTCAGCAGCACCGCTGCCGCTGCATGGTCAGCAGCGCTGCTGCTCGCCTTCCAGTCAGTAGTGAATCAGGCTTCTGACACCACCCATTATAGATAATATTCTCAGAGGACAAAAGAGCCCTTCTGGCAGCCAAATCCAATGTCTTAGAAGCAAGAAGAACTACAGTCCTGCAGCCTGTGGAACAAAAACCACATTCACAGAAAGGTAGACAAGATGTAAAGGAGAGGGATATGTAGCAGCTGAAGGAACAAGATAAAACCCCAGAAAAACAACTAAATGAAGTGGAGATAGGCAACCTTCCAGAAAAAGAATTCAGAATAATGAAAGTGAAGATGATCCAGGACCTTGGAAAAACAATGGAGGCAAAGATCGAGAAGATGCAAGAAATGTTTACCAAAGACCTAGAAGAATTAAAGAACAACCAGACAGAGGTGAACAATACAATAACTGAAATGAAAAATACACTAGAAGGAATCAATAGCAGAATAACTGAGGTAGAAGAACGGATAAGTGACCTGGAGGACAGAATGGTGGAATTCACTGCTGTAGAACAGAATAAAGAAAAAAGATGAAAAAAAATGAAGACAGCCTAAGAGACCTCTGGGACAACATTAAATGCACCAACAGTCACATTATAGGGGTCCCAGAAGGAGAAGAGAGAGAGAAAGGACCCAAGAAAATATTTGAAGAGATTATAGTCGAAAACTTCCCTAACATGGGAAAGGAAATAGCCACCCAAGTCCAGGAAGCACAGAGAGTCCCATACAGGGTAAACCCAAGGAGAAACATGGTGAGACACATAGTAATCAAACTGTCAAAAATTAAAGACAAAGAAAAATTATTGAAAGCAACAAGGGAAAAATGACAAATAACATACAAGGGAACTCCCATAAGGTTAACAGCTGATTTCTCAGCAGAAACTCTACAAGCCAGAAGGGAGTGGCATGACATATTTAAAGTGATGAAAGGGAAAAACCTGCAGCCAAGATTACTCCAGCCAGCAAGGATCTCATTCAGATTTGACAGAGAAATCAAAAGTTTTACAGACAAGCAAAAGCTAAGAGAATTCAGCACCACCAACCAGCTCTACAACAAATGCTAAAGGAACTTATCTAAATGGGAAACACAAGAGAAGAAAAAGACCTACAAAACCAAACCTATAACAATTAAGAAAATGGTAATAGGAACATACATATCGATAATTACCTTAAACGTGAATGGATTAAATGCTCCAACTAAAAGACACAGGCTCGCTGAATGGTTACAAAAACAAGACACATATATATGCTGTCTAAAACAGACCTACTTCAGACCTAGGGACACATACTGACTGAAAGTGAGGGGATGGAAAAAGATATTCCATGCAAATGGAAATCAAAAGAAAGCTTCAGTGGCAATATTCATATCAGACAAAATAGACTTTAAAATAAAGAATGTTACAGAGACAAGGAAGGGCACTACATGATGATCAAGGGATCAATCCAAGAAGAAGATATAACAATTATAAATATATATGCACCCAACATAGGAGCATCTGAATACATAAGGCAACTGCTAACAGCTATAAAAGAGGAAATCGACAGTAAATAATAGTGGGGGACTTTAACAGCTCACTTACATCAATGGACAGATCATCCAAACAGAATATTAATAAGGGAAAACAAGTTTTAAATGACATATTAAACAAGATGGGCTTAAATGATATTTATAGGACATTTCATCCAAAAACAGCAGATTACACTTTCTTCTCAAGTGTGCACAGAACATTCTTCAGGATAGATCACATCTTAGGTCACAAATCAAGCCTCAGTTAATGTAAGAAAATAGAAATCATATCAAGCATCTTTTCCGACCACAATCTTTTCTGAAATCAATTGCAGGGAAAAAACCATAAAGAACACAAACACATGGAGGACAAACAATTCGTTACTAAATTACCAACAGATCACTGAAGAAATCAAAGAGGAAATCAAAAAATATCTAGAGACAAATGACAGTGAAAACATGATGATACAAAACCTATGGGATGCAGCAAAAGCAGTTCTAAGAGGGAAGTTTATAGGAATACAATCCTATCTCAAGAAACAACAAACATCTCAAATAAACAATCTAACCTTACACCTAAAAGAACTAGAGAAAGAAGAACAAACAAAACCCAAAGTTAGTAGAAGGAAAGAAATCATAAAGATCAGAGCAGAGGAATTCTCTGGTGGCACAGTGGTTGAGAATCTGCCTGCCAATGCAGGGGACACGGGTTCGAGCCCTGGTCTGGGAAGATCCCACATGTCACAGAGCAACTGGGCCCGTGAGCCACAACTGCTGAGCCTGCGCGTCTGGAGCCTGTGCTCCACAACAAGAGAGGCCACGACAGTGAGAGGCCCGCGCACCACGATGAAGAGTGGCCCCCACTCGCCACAACTAGAGAAAGCCCTTGCACAGAAACGAAGACCCACACAGCCATAAATAAATTAATTAATTAATTTAGAAAAAAGAAAAAAAGATCAGAGCAGAGATAAGTTAAATAGAAACAAAGAAAACAATAGCAAAGATCAATAAAACCTGGTTTTTTGAAAAGATAAACAAAATTGATGAACAATTAGCCAGACTCATCAAGAAAAAGAGGGAAAGGACTCAAATCATTAAAATTAGAAATGACAAAGGAGAAGTTACAACAGACGCTGCAGAAATACAAAGCATCCTAAGAGACTACTACAAGCAACTCTATGCCAATAAAATGGACAACCTGGAAGAAATGGACAAATTCTTAGAAAGGTATAACCTTCTAGGACTGAACCAGGAAGAAACAGAAAATATGAACAGACCAATCACAAGCACTGAAATTGAAACTGTGATTAAAAATCTTCCAAAAAACAAAATTCCAGGACCAGATGGCTTTAGAGGTGAATTCAATCAAACGTTTAGAGAAGAGCTAGCACCCATCCTTCTCAAACTCTTCCAAAAAATTGCAGAGGAAGGAACACTCCCAAACTCATTCTATGAGGCCACCATCACCCTGATACCAAAACCAGACAAAGTTACTACAAAAAAAGAAAATTACGGACCAATATCACTGATGAATATAGATGGAAAAATCCTCAACAAAATACTCACAAACAGAATCCAACAACACATTAAAAAGATCATACACCATGATCAAGTGGGATTTATCCCAGAGATGCAAGGATTCTTCAATATATGCAGATCAATCAATGTGATACACCATATTAACTAATTGAAGAATAAAAACCATATGATCATCTCAATAGATGGAGAAAATGCTTTTGACAAAATTCAATACCCATTTATGATAAAAACTCTCCAGAAAGTGGGCATAGAGGGAACCTACTTCAACATAATAAAGGCCATATATGAGAAACCCACAGCAAACATCATTCTCAATGGTGAAAAAGTGAAAGCATTTCCTCTAAGATCAGGAACAAGACAAGGATGTCCACTCTCACCACTATTGTTCAACATAGTTTTGGAAGTCCTAGCCATGGCACTCAGAGAAGAAAAAGAAATAAAAGGAACCCAAGTTGGAAAAGAAGAAGTAAAACTGTCACTGTTTGCAGATGACCTGATACTATACACAGAGAATCCTAAATATGCCACCAGAAAACTACTAGAGCTAATCAATGCATTTGGTAAATTTGCAGGATACAAAATTAATGCACAGAAATCTCTTGCATTCCTATACACTAATGATGAAAAATCTGAAGGAGAAATTAAGGAAACACTCCCATTTACCATTGCAACAAAAAGAATAAAATACCTAGGAATAAACCTACCTAGGGAGACCAAAGACCTGTATGCAGAAAACTATAAGACAGTGATGAAAGAAATTAAAGATAATACCAACAGATAGAGAGATATAACATGTTCTTGGATTAAGAGAATCAATATTGTGAAAATGACTATACTACCCAAAGCAATCTACAGATTCAATGCAATCCCTATCAAATTACCAGTGGCATTTTTTATGGAACTAGAACAAAACATCTTAAAATTTGTATGGAGACACAAAAGACCCCGAAAAGCCAAAGCAGTCTTGAGAGATAAAAACAGAGCTGGAGGAATCACACTCCCTGACTTCAGACTATACTACCAAGCTACAGTAATCAAGACAATATGGCACTGGCACAAAAACAGAAACATAGATGAATGGAGGAAGATAGAAACCCCAGAGATAACCCCACACACCTATGGTCAACTAATCTATGACAAAGGAGGCAAGGATATACAATGGAGAAAAGACAGTCTCTTCAATAAGTGGTGCTGGGAAAACTGGACAGCTACATGTAAAAAAATGAAATTAGAACACTCCCTAACACCATATCCAAAAATAAACTCAAAATGGATTAGAGACCTAAATGTAAGACCGGACACTACAAAACTCTTAAAGGAAAACATAGGAGAACACTCTGACATAAATCACAGCAAGATCTTTTCTGATCCACCTCCAAGAGTAATGGAAATAAAAACAAAAATAAACAAATGGGACCTAATGAAACTTAAAAGCTTTTGCACAGCAAAGGAAACCATAAACAAAACGAAATGGCAGCCCTCAGAATGGGAGAAAATATTTGCAAACGAATGAGCGGACAAAGGATTAATCTCCAAAATATATAAACAGCTCATGCTGCTCAATATTAAAAAAAGAAACAACCCAATCCAAAAATGGGCAGAAGACCTAAATAGACATTGCTCCAAAGAATACATACAGTTGGCCAAGAAGCACATGAAAAGCTGCTCAACATCACTAATTATTAGAGAAATGCAAATCAAAACTACAATGTGCTATCACCTCAGACCAGTTAGAATGGGCATCAACAGAAAATCTACGAACAACAAATGCTGGAGAGGGTGTGGAGAAAAGGGAACCCTCTTGCACTGTTGGTGGGAATGTAAGTAAATTGATACAGCCACTATGGAGAACAGTATGGAGGTTCCTTAAAAAACTAAAAATAGAATTACCATATGATCCAGCAATCCCACTACTGGGCATATACCCAGAGAAAACCATAATTCAAAAAGACATATGCACCCCAATGCTCATTGCAGCACTATTTACAATAGCCAGGTTATGGAAGCAACCTAAATGCCCATCAACAGACAAATGGATAAAGAAGATGTGGTACATATATACAATGGAATATTACTCAGCCATAAAAAGGAATGAAATTGGGTCATTTGTTGAGACGTGGATGGATCTAGAGACTGTCATACAGAGTGAAGTAAGTCAGAAAGAGAAAAACAAATATCATGTATTAACGCATGTATGTGGAACCTAGAAAAATGGTACAGATGAACCAGTTTGCAGGGCAGAAGTTGAGACACAGATGTAGAGAACAAACGTATGGACACCAAGGGGGAAAAGCCATGGGGGGGGGGCGGTGGTTGTGTGATGAATTGGGTGATTGGGATTGACATGTATACACTGATGTGTATAAAATTGATGATTAATAAGAACCTGCTGTATAAAAAAATAAATAAAATAAAATTAAAATTTTTAAAAAAAAAATGAAATCTGTCTTGTCATAAACACTCATTAGCTAGTGTCACCCTCCTAGGGCCACACACAAAAATTTGTTGTCTTTGAATATTCAGAGACAACCTTCATGTCCCGTTCCATCATGTATCCCCCAGTTCTTCTCAGAGCATAATATCCAGAACCAAACCTGGTGCCCAAGGTAGGATGTGAATGATGGCAGGGAATGAAACTGGTTCCTCCCCGTGGACCTGAGCTCATGAGCTGAGCTGGGGCTCGCAGACTGAGACCAGCAGATGAGTCTTGAAAAGCCCCAACAGGGTCAGCCAACACAGTAGTTAAGAGTTTTCCATATTTTCACATGATGACAATCAACAGGAGGTGAGAAGCAGCCACTCTCTTATACAAATGAATTCTCTAGTTCACCACAATCCTCACCAATCCCAAGTATCTCTCCGGTGCAATATTAGGCTAATGTTAGAGATAGCCTGGATTTTTCTTCCTTAAGCAAAACCAAACAACTACTACTATTAATAGAAACTTCCATGTGGCGGAGATAATAGAGAGTGGCCAAGTAGCAGCTACTCACCTAACCCATTTCATTCATTTTTCACAAGTTAAGATTGGATTTAGCCACATAATAGGAAACAAGATTGGATTCAATAAAATAAAATTTTTTCTCGCTTGCATAATATAAACACAGAAACAGGTAGTCAGCTTATGGTGGCTACACTGTCATCAGAGACCTATGTTCCGTCTATTGTTCTGCTCCACCATCCTTATTGTGCAGCTTCTACCCTCCAAGTTGCCTGATAGTTCAAAATAGCTGCTAAAGTTCCAGTCATCGAGGTCATGTCCCAGACAGGAAAAAGAAGAAAGGGAGGAAAGGGCTAAATGGCACCTGAGTCAGTTCCCATTGAAGAACTTCCTCAGAAGACCTCTCAAAAACTTCAAAATACCTCTCATTGGCTAATCACAGCTGCAAGGGAGGTTCAGAAATAATTTTTAGCCAAACACATCGTTGCCCCCAATAATATAGTGATCTGTTAGGATGGAAGGAGGAAGAACTGGCCATTAGGAAAGCAATTAGTAGCCCCTGGAAGAATTTGAATTGTTGACCTTTCTAAAGATGCAGATCTATATCAATGCATCCTGATTTTTTTCCTGCATTCACATCATTCTGTGACCTCTGCTGAACCTGTTTTCTAAAATTCCTAAACCACTTTTTTTAAATTAATTTTTATTGGAATATAGTTGCTTTACAATGTTGTGCTAGTTTCTAATGTACAGCAAAGCGAATCAGCCATACATATACATATATCCCCTCTTTTTTGGATTTCCTTCCCATTTAGGCCTAAACCACTTTTGACATTATTCTGCAAAATCACATCTTACAATCTTGGACTTGCGCAATTTTTTTTAGATTTTATCAAGGGCAAAGCATATAATCTGGTTCAATTCAGACTGTGGCTCCAATCAGAATCTCTTTGGGTCCTCAGTCTGTCTTTTAAATTAAGTATATGCAAATATAGTATCCTCTTTGCTTTTAAGCCATCCATACTCCATTGAAATCTAAAAGATAAACCAAACAGGACCAACATTATGCCTGAACCGTGCATTATACCTTCAGAAATCTCCCTTTGTTATTTAAAAAGTTACGCTCCACCAGCTAAATAATAAGCTAGCTAAATTTTCTTTTTCTTTTCTAGAAAGATATCACACTAGATTCATTTAAATGCCTTTTTAAAATCATACTATCAAGTTGGTTTGACAGTACTTATTTCCTGTGAACCATTATTGGCTTCTGGGGATCACTGTTTTCCTTCTAAGTAAATACAACCCTACGTTTAATAATTATCTTGAGACTTCATGATTTCTATTAGCTTATACTGAAAATAGAATTGCCTACATTTGAAATTTTATTTAGATTTTATATAGCTGAAACTCTGCTTCATTTATCAAAAAGACTTTGAGATTGATTTCTTAAGCAGTTGCTTTATTGAGATATAATTCACTCACCCTTTTAAAATTCACTGTTTCAAGGTTTACAATTCAGTGGGTTTTAGTATAGTACTCACAGACTTGTGCAACCATCACTACAATCTAATTCCAGAATATTTTCATCACTCCAAAAAGAAGTTCTGTACCCATTAGCAGTCGCTCTCATTTCCCCCTACCCCAGCCACTGGCAACTACTAATCTATAAAACTTTCTGGCTCTACAGATTTGTCTATTCTGGACTTTTCATAGAAATAGAATCATACAACATGTATCCTCTTGCATCTTGCTTCTTTCACTTGGCATAGTGTTTTCAAGAGTCATCCATTTTGTAGCATATGTCAGTACTTCGTTCCTTTTTATTGTTGAATAATATTCAGTAATAATACTGTGTAGGTATAACATTTCATTTATCCATTCATTAGTTGTTGAACATTTGGATTTTTTTTCACTTTTTGGCTTTCATGAATAATGCTGCTGTGAATATTTCTATACAAATTTTTGTGTAAACATATGTTTTCAATTCTCTTGAGTATACACCTAGAAGTGGAATTACTGGGTCATGTGGTAACTCTATAACTTTTTGAAGAACTGCCAAGCTGTTTTCCAATGTGGCTGCACCCTGTTACATGCCCACCAGCAATGTATGAGGTTTCAATTTCTCCATATCCTCCAACACTTGTTATTGTCTGTCTTTTTTATTATATTCATCCTTGTGGGGATGAAAGGGTATCTCAATGGGTTTTGGTTTGCATTTTAATTTGATTTTTATACGCACAGCGTTCTTAGCATTAAAGAAGACTTTATTTGCTTACTCTAGAACTAAATGTTTTTCAAATCTTTCCCTTCTATATCAGCCAGGGTTCAATCAAAGAAGCAGAACCACTAGGAGATATGCCAGTTAGTTAGTTAGTTAGACAGACAGGGAGATTTGTGACAAGGATTTGACCTCACACAATTGTAGGAGGAAGTGATTAAGCAGTCTCTGTAAGGCTGTTATCTGAATTCATATCTGACCCTGGAACTTGAAGTCCACAGGGCAGAACTAGAGGAGACTGAAACACACAAGCGCAAGCTGGAGCTCACGAGGACGGACCGAAACCCATGTCAGTTCTTCTTGCTTCTGACCTTGGTGATGTGATGCAAGTGTCTTGCAGAATCTGGGGCCTTTTGTCATAGAACTAAACCACACACACACCTGGCCCAGGAATTGGAGAAGCTGGAGGGTCCGGGGGAAGGTGGAGCGATTGCTGGCTGAGTGGCTGCCTCATGCCAGCTAGTTGAACCAGCATATAAGTGACAATGTGTGTAAGTTACCAAATGACTGATAATTCCCTCCCCCACTCCAAATCTCCTTCAAGGATCTCTCTTGTGGCCCACCCTAACTGGACATCCAGGAAAGGGAATTCTGGAGAATGCAGTTCTACTTTCCTTCACACATTTCAAAGCCACCACCGCTTCTCAGTTTCTTTCTACAAGCAGAGAACTGAAAAGTAGTCATATAATTAGTGAGATGCCTAGTTCTATTAACTCTGTATGCACATCCTATAAAAACAGGTAAAGGATCTCTAAGTTATAAATCCTAATATTTGGTTTCCTGACCAAATTTCACATAAAACTTCTGTAGATAAGTGTCCATCATAGGATGAATGGATAATGAAGATGTGGCACATATATACAATGGAATATTACTCAGCCATAAAAAGAAATGAAATTGAGCTATTTGTAATGAGGTGGATGGACCTAGAATCTGTCATACAGAGTGAAGTATGAAGTAAGTCAGAAAGAGAAAGACAAATACCATATGCTAACACATATATATGGAAGTTAAGAAAAGAAAACGTCATGAAGAACCTAGTGGTAAGACAGGAATAAAGACACAGACCTACCAGAGAATGGACTTGAGGATATGGGGAGGGGGAAGGGTAAGCTGTGACAAAGCAAGAGAGTGGCATGGACATATATACACTACCAAACGTAAGGTAGATAGCTAGTGGGAAGCAGCTGCATAGCACAGGGAGATCAGCTCGGTGCTTTGTGACCACCTAGAGGGGTGGGATAGGGAGGGTGGGAGGGAGGGAGACGCCAGAGGGAAGAGATATGGGAACATACGTATATGTATAACTGATTCACTTTGTTATAAAGCAGAAACTAACACACCATTGTAAAGCAATTATACTCCAATAAATATGTTAAAAAAAAAAAAAACTTCTGTAGATGGAATTGATCAAGAATGCTTATGAGTCAACAGGCATTTCAACACTACCCCAGATGGTCTAGTATTTGATTCTAGCTTGTTCTCTATCTTCTCTTTCTACCTTTCTATCTTGTTCTTCTCTCCATCGTTCCCACCATTCTCTGCCTTCCCCTCTCGGATGCCCCCCCACCAGCTTGATGTCTGTGCTGTGCTCTGCCCATGAGACCACATATTCTACCCACTCTCGTTTCTTCCTTCCCCAACACCTCTCCTTAACTCTAATCAATTAGCCATCAGCATACCAGAGTTCTGTCACTTAAATATATAACTAGAAATAGACAGAAGATGATATTCTAAATATAAGACATTCAGGTAGACAATTCCCATAAAGCTGATTTACTCTAGTAATAACATTCTCAGTCAGAAATTCAGAAATTTCTCAGTCAGAAATTCAGAAACACTATAGGAGTTATAATGTATGCATTTTAGGACCTCATATAAGCAAGTTAAGCTGTTAACATTATTAACCATGAGATTAATATTTTATGCTGGGAATATATATGTGTGATATATATGTAATTAGAAGTGGCAGAAGAGGAGGCCAGCCCTGTGTTCACCCAGAGAAGGTTGAGGCCAAGTCTAGAAGAAGCAGGCAGGTCTGTAGCAGAGCAGGCTTGGCTCAGCTCCTGGGAAAGGCTCACGATGAAGGGACACCAGTTCCTCCACCCACACCTGCCAATTGGACCAGGCCCCCAAAGGCCTCAGAGGGCTGCTCTTACCCTAAGGAGGAAGATGCCCAATGGGAGGGATGGGAGGAGAGGAACTTTATCCTAAAAAGATCATTTCAGGTTTGCCTTTGTGGCCAGCACATTTGTAAAACTAATGTAACTTTAAGGTCCCCTTTCCTCATCAAAATTCTTCCCAGTTTTCTCAACATTACCAAAAATTCCCTTAACTACAAAGTCTTTCATTTGACAACTAGAAATAAAAGATTTAAAAGGGAACTCTTTGGTTTAGATAAAATTTTAATGTGAATGAATTTCAATGACAGGATAATGGCGTATTTGGTCGATCATTCGATCATTCTTAAGTGACTGGTATCCTATCCTCTCTAAGCTATGAGAGGAAGGAGAAGAATTGACATCAGGGGCAGGCTGAGAGGACAAGGAAAGTGCACAACACAGAGAGGCAGACTTTACCAGATTTGGCCATAATTATCTTCTGCTGGGTGGGGAGAATGACAGGTGGGATACTGAGGAATTGCTGTGTAATACTTGCAGTGAAATTTAAAACCCGCTTAGCATAATGCAGCTTAGGCTGGGGAGGGAGGGGTTGATTTAGGTATCAGGTTCACACTTTGCAGAGGGTCCTCATCACAGTCTTGAATAATCAGCATCCTTATTCAAAGCTGCATACTCATTCCCTTCTCAGTTCTCTGCTGAGGACACCACCTCACTCCAACAGAACTTCCTGCTCCAGCAGTGAGTCCCACGGTTCAGAAGGAAATGTGGCTTAATGGATTCAGGAATGGAATTAATGGAATTCGCTTTGTTAATTATCTACTGCTAGATTGATGGCAATTTTTTTCTTACAAATCAGAATTAACCATTATGAGTTGTATAAATGTTATTAGGAAAATATGTTTATAAAACATTATTTGAAACTCTGAACAATAGGTTTTGAAATGAAAATAAAAAACCTGAAAATGTTCCTACATATCTTAACATATAGAATAAATAATATATTTTAAATTATTTTTAATTGATAAAATAACATTACTAAGAAGGGGAAATGATGGTAAAGAGAAAAGAGTATTCTTGGACAATAGCAGCACCTTATTTTAACAGAGATAATAAGCAACTAAATTCATATCATACTTAAGAACAGCTCCGGGAATCTCGTCCTTTCAAGAACTAATAGTTTCTGGAAATAAGAGGAAAGACATTTGGGGGTGAGCACTTGTCATTTGCTGTGAGGTGCTCTAAAATCTATTCCCTCTACCTCGGATGAAAACATCATTGAAATTCACAGGAGGTCTAGGCTGTGCAGCCCACACTTGGCGGGTGCAGAACGCAGCGAGCTGCAGCTCCAAACAGGCCTTTCTCTGCACATTGCTCTGTCTGCGTGATGTCACCTCACATAACCCACCCTTGCTCATGCAAGCTTTTAACAGGCTTTTCTTTGGAAATGATTGCACAGTTATTTAGTCGTTTACAAAATCAACCAATTCCCATGGTGAGATTTATTTCTGCGGGAGTCAAATCTTAGATTCTAACTAGCAGAGCGAAAAGCTGTTGTCATGGAAACCATTCCCATTTCACTAGGCAGGAGCTGCAATTCACTTGCCTGGAGATGGATTGACAAAGACGCAGAGGGGAAGGGTAAAAAGAAATCAGACATAGCTTAAATCCATTTTTCTGAACAATATTGATGATCACTACTAATCTTACTTTGGATGGAAAATTGACCTGTAAATACTGGATCCTAACAAACCTTTCAATGCTGGGGGGAAGAAAAATCGAAGTATGTTTTAGAAGCTATTTAAGATAACCCAAAGAGTTTCTCTTTTGTCAATGAAGAGGATCATTTATTAGAATAATAAGATTGTGTTTTAATTTGTTCTCAGAATAATTGAAGCCATGGTAGTGAGAGAGAGAGTTATGTTAAGGATAATTCAGTGTCCTTATATTTAGGCTTTATAAGTTAAATGTTAGGACTGTCAGAGAAGTAATATGTGGATTTATCATGAATATGAAAGGATCGCATGCATCTCAAACTCATAGTCAAACCAAGCACGTCTGCACACAAGTTCTTCTTCCTACAAACTTATGGCATCATGAGTTGACCAGAAAGGACATGTGTATTTCGAGCCTTATGGTATTCGTGCCTTCCTAAAGGACGGGACATTTCTAAGGGTAGGTGGAGGTACTAGTAGAGGTGGTGTGAGCCATCCCATTTCGTGCTCCATGGGCCCAATCATTCCTCCTCCCTCTGAGAAATTACCACTTTTCAGATTAGGCATACATTTCCTCCTAAAGGACCTTCAACCAGACACATCCTTTATTTTATTTTTTATTGAAGTATAATTGATTTACAATGTTGTGTTAATTTCTGCTGTACAACAAAGTGATCGTTATACATATATATGCATTCCTTTGTATATTCTTTTCCATTATGATTTATCAGAGGATACTGAATCTAGTTCCCTGTGCTGTACAGTAGGACCTTGTTATTTATCAAACCAGACACATCTTTTAAATTACAATGGCGTCATTGTGAGAGGGCACACAGATCAGAGTTAGCGGATGCCATGTGGCCAGATTTCAGGTGCTGCTGGGTATCTGCAACAGAAGTGAAGTGACAACACGGTCAGAGGAAGGGTTGAGAGATGACGGTCTTCATCCAAGGCAGCAATAGCTCCCAATATCAAGTATTACAGAAAATTGAGTGAAATATTTCTAGTAGTCAACTATAAGATCCTTGAGGGTTTTGTGGGTATCTGTTTAAATTCAGAGATTCAGTTGAAAGACAAACAAAGTCATCTGAAAAAATACTAACCCCACAGCATGGGGTCTTAGTAAACAAAGATTAATTATATACAAGGAGTATTTATCCTTGGGAAAAAAAATGTTCATTTTAAAATAAAAAGCGTAAAGTATCTCCAGTAAAATATACAAACCTTAAATTTACAGCTCGATGAATTTTTATATATATACAAACTTTTACACTTATATATATGTTTCTACCACCCAGATCAAGATGTAGAACATATCCCTACACATAACACTTTCACCATTTTCCTGACTTCCATTATCATGGATTAGTTCTGCCTTTTCTTAAACTTTACATCAATACAATAGATATATTTTTGTGTCTCACTTCTTTTGATCAACATAATGTTTTAAAACTCATTTATGCTGCGCATATATCATTATCTTGAATGTGTTCATTGCTAAGCAGTATTCTCTTGTATGAATATACAGAATTTATTTATCCATGTTACTATTGATAGACATCCGGGCAGTTTCCAGCTTGGGGCTATTATAAATAAAGCTGCTATGAACATTTTATCTAAGTCTTTTGTGGACATATGCTGTCATGTAGGGTAGCTGTATACTTAACTTGCCTAGAAAGTGTCAGTTTTCTCAAGTGGTTTTGCCATTTTAACTCTCATTAGCCTCTGTGAGGCTCTCCATCTGCACCAGCACTCAGTGTTGTCAGTCTAGTGGGTGTGTAGTGGTCTCTCTGTGTGTGCCCTTTTTTCTAAAGAAGCTTTTTAAAGAAGCTGTGCTAATATCTGCCTCAATGTTATAGGAGGGTCCTGAGGTCAGAATAAAAATTCAGATATTGTGATTAACACTTCCCAGCCTCCCAATGACCCCATGACTTTGAAAAATGTAGCTTTTCCAAGATAAGTAAAATTTCAAGTGAGCTGAGATTTCAGGGTATATATAAACTGATGGTCATAACAGGTTCAAGTGGAAAGGAACACTGGTATCCAAAACACACGTCAGTTTAGGCTTGAACAAATAGCCACTTGCTCTGAAGAGACCAAAAATCTGTTTCCGGTCCCTGTTTTAAAAGAGCTGAAATTCAATAGCTGACTCCAGCCTCATGGGGAAGCTTCGCCCTTGGTGATTAGCCACAGGGCTATTGAGGCAGCTCAGTCTCCCAGAATTTCTAGTTTACGAGGAGGTCAGGTGCCTCAGATACTTCACATGTGTATGGAAAGGGCTGAATAGCCAATTATGGTTCCTTCACCTTGAAATGTGTCCGCAGATTTCACTGGGCCAAATTCTTTGTGGTCATTCTACTTTTCTTTGGAAGCTAGTCCAATGTCAAAGGGAGAACAGAGGACGCATATTCTAAATACATTTACAATATATAAGATGAAGCAATCTGGCCATTGCCCAAGGGAGTGAGCCTCCAGCTTCTAACTGACTGCCTTCTCAGGTGTGTTAGGTTTCTATTACCACAACCCTTCATGACTTAAAACAATGCAGATTTTTTAATCTTATAGTTCTGTAGGTTAAAAGTCCAACACACAGGGCTGAGTCCCTTCTGGATACTCTGGGGAGAATCAGTTTCCTTGCCTTTTTCATTTTCTAGAGGCCACCTGTGTCTGTTGGCTCATGGCCAGCTTCAGAGCCTGCAATGTGGCTTCTTCCTGATCCTTCTTCTCTCGTCACACCTCTCTCTCATTGACTGTAGCCCAGAAGGTCCTCTACTTTTAAGGACTGATGTGATTAGAATGGGCTCAAGATAATCCAGGATGATCTCCCCAAACCAAGGTCCATAACCTTAATCACATCTACAGAGTTTTTTTTGCCATGTGAGGTAAGATGACACAGGTTCCAAGGATTAGGGCATGAACATTTGGGGAAGGGGCATTATTCTGCATACTACATCGAGAAATAGAATCGACACCCAGGGATTGAACCTGGTCACCCTGATTCTGGTGGCTGAGCCCTGCTCTCAGTGACACTACTAAGGCACAGGTGCTCCCTTGGAGGGAACATTCATTAATGCTGCTTAATGGTGTAGATTCCACAAGTGTGGCTTTTATTCCTCCCAAGGTGTCACAAAAGCTGAAGAATAGATGGTATGACACCTCTTGTATTTGTTTCCCAGTAAAGTTTAAAGGAAACTTGTGACTTTAATCTCACTTACAGGATTGCTTAGCTGTGAGCTATTCTTTGATGTTATGAAAAATATTTTTAAAAGAGTTAGAGACCACTGTATCTTGCCATGCAACTCATAACTTAATACTGGAAAAAAAGACACTGAAATTATTGAATGTTCAGAACATAAGAAGAGTCTGCCAGAGCCATCCTGATGTAAGCACTTAAGTGCAAAAAAGCCTCTTCTTTCTTTTATGATCTGGCCACCATTGTGATTTACCTTTGAAAGTATATTAGAGTTGGGAAGGATTCTATTCCGGGTCTAGGAGGTACAGGATAGGGAGAAGGGAAAAAAATATTGCTGGTTTTCCAAGTTCCATCTAAGAACAATATTTCTAGTAGGAACAATGTTATAAGGAGTGTGTGGGTTTCCTACCTCACCCAAATAATCATATTTTTGACTGTAATATATTTTCACAAATTATTTCTCCTCATTAATATCTAGATAAATTATAAATTCAGTTTCAGTTTCCAGTTTGATCCAAGGATTATTTAGAACGGTATTTTTTAACTTCTGAGAGATACATTAAGTGAAGCATTTGGGGTACTGTAGTGGGAAAGGAGAGTCAAAGTTATTAGTTAATTTTGACTCAGTAATGGACAAATGTAGGTTTACATGTGATGAAGATGGGAAAGTAGCAGCTTGCAAATGGAAAAACATAGCAAAACATCCAAATTAATTGGTGAGTGCGATTAAGATATTAAAAGAAATCTGATAAAGCCACACATTTTTTAAAAAGGAAAAATGGATTATAACAAAGAGAAATGTAAACAATATTGATGGAATACAGTCAACTATATCAATTAATATAATAAGTGTAAATAGCCCAAATTTCCCTACGGTAATAAAAAAAGTCAGATTGAGTTAAAAACAAAAGTAGTTTTAAAATGAAAGATGAGCAAAATTTTACACGAGAGACAGGAGGGTAAATATATAGTAGTATCATATGAAATTGAATTCAAGGCCAAAAGAACTAAGTGAAACATAGAAGGATAAGATCTAGTGTTAAAAGGTATAAAGAAGATATAACAAAGAAGAAAGCCACAGATACAGAAAGGAAAAACTCCTAAAAATAAAGGAGAACATGATCCTTGTGGGAAATTTGATATCTATTTGTTTTAGAAAATTATGTCAAGTAGACAGATAATGAACAAAAATATAAAGTATCTTAATAACCCAATTAATAAGTTCAAGTATGTTTACAAATATGTTACAAAGGTTTATATTATACATATCATCTTTATATTATACCTATCCTGTCCTGTAAGAAGAGAGGATATTCATCTCTTATGCCTGTTACATGTTTACCAGAAGCTATCATGTATTTGTATCTGTCCACAAAATAATGATTATAAATTCAAAAGAGTAGAGATTTTGTGAACCAGACATTCTGACCATAATCTACTAAAACTAGCAACCTACGACTTCACTTCCTCTCCAACAGGCAACCTGAATTTTCCAGATCTCTTTCCATTTTTGGGCCCCTAAGGTAAGCAAACACGTGTGGTGAGGCCAGCCTTGTCTAGTCATCAGCAGTGGGAAGAAACTAGCTTCTGTAATTAAACACTTAGGTAGCACCCCATGGACAAGGACCTCTTCTAAGGGCTTCACAAATAATACCAGTGAGAACTTATACCTTAACTAGGAAAAGATCAATAAGAAGCTTTTGAAAAAAACCCACCCACCCACGCTGGTAATTTTAAAATGCAAATTTTAAAAATGAGGTTCCATTCTTTGCCTATCAGATTACAAAGATAGATACAAATTATAATATTTAGAGTGAGATATACAGACAATAATACTTGCCTATATATTACCTTCAGCAGGAGTGTAAATTAGATGATTACCTAGAGGGACATTTTGATAACATGATTTTTAAAACCTTCTAACTATGAAAGTTTGCTGATCAAGCAATTTCACTTTTGGAAATAGTCAAGAATGTGTCCAAATACTTCCTACATGAATTTCATTTTGGCTCTTTGCAACAAGATGGAAACAAACTAAATATCCTAAAATAGGAGATTACTTAACTAAATTATGATGCACCTGCACAGTGGGTTACCCTACAGTTTATCGGTGAATAGCACAGATTCTGGCCACAGACTTCCTAGGTTTGAATCTCTGCTCTGCTTCTTAACAACTGTATGACTTTGGACCACTTAACCTCCCTTGCCTTCAATCTCTCACCTATAAAAAATATGAATAATAATAGTAACCACCTCTGCTGGGTTATTTTGTGAAAAAAGATGAGTTAATATGTGTAAAGCTTTGTGAGAAGTGTCTGCCATGTAGTAAATGTTATCAAAGTGTTATATAGCTATTATATAGTCAGATAGGTAGTCAGTGTACTTAGTCAGATGGAAAAATATTTATAGCATATTAAACGAAAAGATCATATTTCAAGACATCAATAAGTATATGACTTGATCCCAATTTTGTTGATATACACTATATGGAGACATATGTAATTGACTATAAGTGTATACAAAATTTCAAAAGATAAACATCAAGGGTTCATTATCAAGGCTATTAGTAGTATGTCTCTGGTGAGATTGAGGGTTTTCTTTTTTCCTTCTAAGTCTCTTTATTCTCTGATTTTTCTGAAATGAGCATATTCTGCCTTTGAAATAAGGTGGGAAAAGTTTTTTCTTAAAACAAATAAAAAGTCTTGCTCTTGCCAATTCTCCTCACTGGAAATTTGAAGGGGTGAGTAAGAAGTCATTCCTGTTTTGAGCACTTAAAACTTGAGTCTCTGAAAAAGCACAAAGTGTTTCTATATGAAAAATAGTTCAGTGCTTTTTTACCTTTTCATGTATATTTCTAAGATCATGTTTTAAACTATTTAGTGAAAAGTACTTATTTTAGAACTGAGAGTTTCTATCTGAGGTATTTAAATACTATTAAGAACTGAAAATTTGTAGATCTTAAATCTGTTTTGCTTGTCTTAAAACAATTCCCTGGTAGTAGCAGACAAAGCAGAATGCTGTAATATCACCTGGAAGAACATGATGGACCAGTGCGGACATGAAGGCAGCCAGGGGGATCCACAGAGAAAATAGCTTTCTGGAAAATCACTCAGAGCCTGCTGGTTGGGGCCCTAGAATTCTCCTAGGAGAAAAGGCAACACACACACAAAGGAGATCTATCCTGTACTCCATCTCCAGGATGTAAAATCCAATATTTGCACGAAGGCTTAGCCCAAGGAAGGCATATTTCTGATTCTCGGCTGTAAATACTTAGTAACTGCCTAACAACACACATGTGGTGGCTTAGAATATCCACAGAAAGGCGAGCTCTGCCTTGGGAAGAGTGGTGTTGACCTTACAGCCTGTGTGCCTGCTACTTTATTAAAGTTTCAAGCCTTCAATCACAACAGTTTCTGCATGAATTCTTTCACAGCTTGCAGCACTCTAAGCAAAAGCCATAGAGACATTGAAAATCAATTTCCACCAAGAAACTATGAACACTGGGGTGAGGCAACAGTTATTTTGCTTTGCGATGAGGTAAATAGTGGCTCCTCTATTTCATTGCTGAAAAAACCTTCAGTGTTGATTTGCATCTCCATTTTGAGTGTTTTCTGTCTAAGACAGAGAAAGATCTGAAGTTTGGTGGATAAAGGCTGTGCAGAGAACCTCTGGAATCAAACTCTGGCCAGAACTGGCTATGTCTTACTAGGAAAGCAGATACTTCTCATTTTCCCTGAGAAGTGGAGAAGCTACATTTCTGTTGTTAGTTGTTAGAATATTCCAGCTTTCTTCTGCTTTATTAGAGAGCCTATGGGAGAGAACTTTTAAAGGGGACATTATTAAGCTCAGAATGGTGGAAGTTTCAATGCAATGATGGTTCCTTGAGGCAAGAGATTATGTCTACTGTCTTTATTATTGTTTTCCTGGCATGAATCACTATGCCTGGTCCATGGTAAAAATGGAAGGTTGATTAAATTAATAAATCATGAAGGGAAAGTTATAATTGCTATCTGTATTAGTCAGTTTTGCTGAAGTAACAAACAACCCCCAAAATCTCAGTGGCTTATAAACCAAAGGTTTATTTCTTGCTCATATTATATCATAGGAAGTAGTCTGAAGTTCCATTATACATGTCTTCTTTCTAAGGGCCACAGCCACCATGTGGGATATGCCCTGTGGCATGCTGACCTGACTTATACAAGCCCACAGCTCAAAAGAGTTGATGGTGCACATCTCTCCCCAACTCTGTTCAGTGATGCCATGTTGGTGGCCTAAAATTAACTATGTATTTACACCATGGGAATTGGCAAACACTGCAAATCAAAATTTGTTTGTTTCTTGGTTTTGATTTTTGAGGGCCAGTTTATCAATACACCCCTGGATCTGTGTGACAAAGAGCAAAAGAGCTGGTAGAAAATCACAAGGCCTCTTTAAGCGAAAGCAAACCACATGGCCAAGGGTGACAATGGGGCAGGAACACATGCTCCATCTACAGGAGGTCCTCCAAGTCCTGTGGCAAAGATGGGGAGGGAACAAACAATTGTAAATACTACAATATACCCAACTGTCTAGATAATTGTAATTGACCAAACCCCACATTGGGACATGTGGTATGACAAAGTGTTTTAATGATTTATGTATGTGTATTTTAACATAATTCTCATAGTAAAAACAATACTATTTATTAAATGCTTATAATATGCCATGTGTTGTATAGAACTTTATATAGTACATAATCCTCACCACAGTACTATGATACAGGTACTGTGATTATCCACGTGTTGCAGATGAGGAAACTGAAGCCTAGAAAATTGTGTTTTTAGATAGGGTCCCCTGGACACAGATTCAGAGAGTTGAATAGGGATGGTTAGCTGCTCAGTGGTCTCCATAGATCCACCTCCAAGGAAGTGAGAAGGCCAGGATTGAGCAGAGGGAGGAGTTGACCTGCAGGAGCCTCAGCCAATCCTGCAGGGAGTTCTGGAGCTGGGATGACCCTTCAGGATTATTCTCAAAACAAGGTAAGGGGGTCCCAGCTGGTCCCTATCCATGGGACATCCCTGAAAGGAGGCATAGCCTTGAGCAACCCAGTTTGCTATGGCCAAGAGCAATTCCTAGCGTAATTTATCAACAGCAGATAGTCCCAGCTGGAAGAAGGATGCAGCAGCCTGGAAAGGGAACCTGGGCAGAGCACCAGAGAATGCACTGTGGTTAGGTGATATGTCCAGGGCCACACAGCTAGTAAAAGGCTAGGATTGAAACCCACATCCACCTGCAAAGAAGGCAAGAGTATACAATGGAGAAAAGACAGTCTCTTCAATACATGGTGCTGGGAAGACTAGACAGATACATGTAAAAGGATGAAATTAGAACATTATCTAACACCATATACAAAAATAAACTCAAAATGGATTAAAGACCTAAATGTAAGGCCAGATACTATAAAATTCATAGAGGAAAACATAGACAGACAGACACTTTAAGGGAGACTAGGGTCATCCTAGGGATGCAGTCTTGAGCTATTAGAAAGTATGTTAGTGTTTGTTCAGGTCTTTGTAGGCCAAAATTGAGTCCTATAAAGTAAACAAGAGGGCTCAGAGGAGCCTGGCTAGATAGAGTTTGGTCAAGGAGAGACTCTTTGTTGCAACCAATTAGCAATAAGCAGCAGTTTAGTGGACCAGTGCCCTACCCTTAAGACCACTGTGATACAAGCCTCATCCAAAGCTAAGGGCCTCCCCATACACCACTGATGAGATAGCTCATACACACACAGTCACATACTCTCACACACTCTATACTCACATTCACACTCACATATACACTCACATTTACATACAATCACACGTAGGCTTTCACACACACATATGCATACACACTCACATACACAGCCTCGCACACACATGTTCTCACACTCACATACACTCACACACACACACTTGCCCCTGGACTGTGTGTTTCAGTTCCCAGGCCCAGCTACTCAGTTTGTAGATTGCAGCCTGTTCGCTGCCCCAGCCCTGCTGTTAAGTAAGAGACAGGGTGGCAGCTCCAAGCAGGCCAGCCTCTGAGGCCTCCCACTCATCTAACTACCGTGAGCTGGGGCTGGGATAGATCCAGGATCTCCCACCAACAGACCAGAGGAAAGAGCCCTTCGTGGGGGGAGGAAAGGTACAGGCAGGAACTGAAGTTCTAAGTGGAAGGAGAATCAGGCCCCTTGGGTAGCTCAGCTTGGAGGTTCCCCAGGTTCTACTCACTTTTCTCTTCCTTGATCTCATTCCACACTCAGCCCAGTCCCTGCCTGAGATTTCAGGTCGGTTGGTGATAAAGCCAGCATTGGACCCCAAACTAAAGCTTCTGGCCCTCTCCCATGAGACCCCTCTCTTTGACAGGGGTCCTTTTTAAAGTCACTAAAAATGCTTTAGGAAGGAAAAAAGTTGACCATTTCATAGGGTAGCTAGTCTTGCTGTGGTTTACATGTAAGCTGACTGTTAAGCATAATCAAATTCCCTAATAATCATAATCCCCTCCTCAACTCACATTCTTTCGTTTTACATACTCTCACCATGGGTTGTTTTTGTTTCTTCCTCTGTGGGTGGGGAAAGAACTCTCTTCTCAGGAGGCTGGAGCAAAGAGCACAGCTTTGGAATCAGACTAGGGTTTGTGTTCTGGCTCTTCCTTGAACCAGTGAGTGGTAAAGCCTTAACTCAGAAGTATCCACACCTTTGAAGCTCTGCAAAATGGCAGGGAGGTGATTGGGGTTAAATAGGACACCTGATAAAAGCACCCGTCAGAGTTCGTGGCTCATAAGAAATGACCAATATGTTGACACCATTTGAATTTCTTGTTTTTACCTTTTAATTATATAATGTCAGTAATGTAGTGAGAATCAAAAATCAGTATTTCTTCAATAAAAATTGTTATTCTCCCGGTGCGGGGGGGGGGGTGCGGCGGGGGGCGGGTCCTCCTGAATCGCATTGCATCGATCCTCACTTTTCTCCTGTGTTTTGTGGTGACCTTGGTATCTGGCAAAGAGGTGGCGTGGGCCACAGTCCCAAGCGGGGTGCACTATGTCAGAGCTGCCCAGGGTGGCAGCAAGGTCGTTTTGGGGCCATCAAGGTGCCTTTGCACATTTGCCGCCTCACCTATTTTGTACCAAATCTTGGTTGACCCTTTTTGACCCATCTCGTGCTCATAACTTCAGATCCCAGACAGCAAGGAAGCTTCCTTTCATTTGTTCCAATTTGTCTCCATCCAGTATTTGTAGTAAATTGAGGGGGGGAAATGACAGAAGAATAATGTTCACGGCAGGGAAAGGAAAGAAGACGGACTTTCTGTCTGGGAAAGCTTGGTATCTAGGAGGATGCACTGAATCCGTTACCGGTTTCCTGAACCTAAATAATAGTGGTTCTGAAACATCCTCCACAGGGGCTCCCAGACTGAGCTCTGACCTCTTATAACATACACTCCTTTGCGAGGCTAGGGGAGCCAGCCAGGGTAGAAGCTGGAGGGGAAAAAGCCCGGGAGAAGGAAGGGAGGAGGTGGAGTTCTTTGTTTCTCTCCTTCAAGCTCCAAACAACTTGCCATCTTTCTGGGCGATCTTGGTTATTCCGAGCATTCTCTGAGCTCTGGACTGGAAATTTGTCAGTGCTTCTTTGGCTACATCATTTTCCCACTCCCATTCACTTTCTGATCATGACATCTTTTCAAAAGTAAATTGGAAAACAAATATCCAAGAGATCAGGATGTCATTGCTTAGGCATTATAAACAGCTTCTGATGGCTACAGGTACAGCCAAAGATGCCAAAATGAAAACACATACTACGTATTTTCATCTTCAGTGTTCTGGTGTAAATTTACAGGGCTGCTCTGTGGTCCTGAATACAGAACATCTCTGTTAGCATAGAGCAGGAATTTAAATGCTTCTGGGAAACAAAATCAATCAAAAATAATGTTCTTCTACATCAGATGTGGCTTATAACTGTAATCAAAAGACTGTCCTATAAAAGCAACGCACATATAAATCCTTACAAGAAGAGCATTGTCTAGTGATAGAGAGTTTCCAGGATTTTTCATTGTCTCCTGCTCTGTTTCCACAAGGTGGCAAATCTTAAGAGAAAGGTTTCTAGATCTTTATCTTATAATGCAGTTGTTTATCAAATACCAGAACAATCATTAGCCAGGTAGAAGGCCTGAACATAGACACAAAGGGAGGAAATCCACAAATAAATTGAGTTTTGCAGTTTATGTACTGCTTTACTGTATAAAATCCAGGGAATGGTTGAGGCCAGCACTCTTTTTCTACTATAGTATAATCTTCTTCTAAGTATATAGCAGCACCTGGTCAACAATGCTTATTGGGTGTCAGTTCTGACTTACATTATATACACACACATTTAGTTGCAAGGCTGGGCTGTAAGAAATCAGGTAGCTCCAGTTCTGTGCAGCTGAATGAATTTGACTTCTCTACTCAAACCTCCAAATGTGGTTACTAAGGCATGGGTTACAATAAAAGGGGGAAGAAAACTGTGGTAGCCCAGCCAACTCTGACTCATTTAGAAGAAGAGAGAATATGAGTTCTAAAGTCACAAGAACAAACTTTTTCCTTTAGAATATGATTCTCATTCTATTGCTCACTCTTCCAAATAAGACTCTCTTTACCTTTTTCATCCCCTGGGCTCCTGAAAAAGTTCTTGAGACAACTTTTCACCCAAGTTATAGTGCAGCTGGGACCCAGTAATAAATCACTGAGTAGCCCTTTCAGCAACTCACTGTAGGATCACTTTTTACTTTTTCTTTCTGGGCTGCATCGGTTTAGACTCCCAGAGTTTGAGTACCTCGATCAAAGTACAAGTGATGAAGGGTATCCTCCTGTGCCAGGAACCTGCCCTGTGAATCCCACCCCAGTCAGTTCACAGGTGTTTGTGGGCAGGAAGGAAGAGGTGAGTAAGAGTTAATAACAGCCGACATTTATTAGCATGCACCATGTGCCAGCAGGGTTCTGGACTTTAGATACAGTATCTCATGCCGTGCCCACAGCACCCAGGAATCGTAGTGTTCTTCTCATTTATGGATGAGGTCAAACTATGTGTAAGATATGAACAGCTGGTAACTGACAGCATTTAAGAATTTGGAATAGTTCCCCTAACCACTATCCTTTATTAGCAGGAGCCTTCAGGCTGATGAATGCCTTAAGCTTTCACAGTAACCCAACTACAAAATATTATTATTCCCACTTTTTCCATTGGAGTAACTCAGGCAGAGGTCACTTTCTCAAGGTCACGTTTAGAAAGGGACAGAGCCAGAATCTGAACCCTTCCGAAGTCTGTGCTCTTACTGCCTCCCACAGTGCTTGCACCAGGCCCGTGGCATGCATACTTTTAAAGAGATTCAGTGCCTGACTGCATATGTAATAATGCAAATATAAGTGAAAAACATCCATAGGACCAAGAGATATAATTTTAAGATTCTGCCCTTTAGCTGAAAGGACAGAGTGGATGAGGCACTGTGTTGGCAAGGAGGAGAAAGGGCTTCAGTGTTCAAAGAAAGTGTTGTGGGGAAAGGCAGCGTGTCTCTGTAATTTATAGGAGGGATGGAAGGACTTGCCCAGTCTGCCAGGAGCAGGACTTTTGTACCAAGTACAGTGGTAATGGCTGCAAGTAACGGTAAACTCCAGTACAGGGATTAAACTCGGAGGTAATTTTCCCCCCACCATAACAAGAAGTTTGGTGGTAGGAGACTTCAAGTGCCGGTTCAGATGCTCAAAGATGCCATTGGAACCCAGGCAACTTTCTCCTTTCACCGTCCTCCCTTACCACGTTGGCCTTCTCTTCTTGAGAGTCACAAGGCATCTGCCATAAAGTCAGCAGCCAAAGGGAAAAGGTTGCACCAGCCACAATGGTCCCATGTTAGCAGAAAAGCAGAATCTTTCTCAGACCCCTCCAGCCCCCATCCAACTTCCACTTAGGTCTCGTCAATCAGCAACAGAGATTGGGAGCCTGTGTGGAGGATGTTTCAGAACCACTATTATTTAGGCTCAGGAAACCGGTAATGAATTCAGTGCATCCTCCCAGAGACCAAGTGCCACCCGCCAGCAGCAAGTACTTACCTGGACACCTGGGCCCCCCCAGCAGAACTGCATCCGCATGTGGACGGGGTGGTGTGGAAAGTCAGAAGAGAGTGCACCTTGCTTTAGGAGGCTAGTGTGGAGAGGAGCTGGGGCAACAGGGCTGTACTTGAGAGAAGGACGAAGACGCTGATGAGGAAGGACATCATCCTGCCCTCTGTATCTGTCGTTACATTTAAGTGACCCCAGAGCATGGCACAAGCTCTCACCCTTTCTCCCCTCATCGTGTTCTTAACTGTCTTCATTCTTTCTGCCCTAATTCCAGATGAGTAGCACATGGAGCTAAAAAATATTGATAAGTATCAGATCATCTGACTCACTGGTTTTTTTTTGATTAAATAAATTATTGCTGAATTAAGTAATTAATGAGATGAGGAACTTCCAGGCAGATATCAGCTGGGAAGGGCCTTTGACTGCGATGGCCAGAAGTTTTCACCTTGTCAGAGGAGACAGTCCTCAGGGGCCTCTGGAAGGAGTCAGGATGCCGTTATTACCAGCATCCTCAAGTACAGATGTTGGCTCAGTGGCCCAGCTCAGACAAGAGGAATCTGAGGAGGGCGAGGTCTCCTGGGTCTTGGATGAAAACCACCCTGTGCGGCCTTGTGGCTGCCTCCTATGATGAGAGCTCCATGGTTTCCTTCTTCGTCTCTGCAGAGCCAGCTTTCCCAGGCGCTGAACGGGCTGTCGGACAGGGCCAAGGAAGCCAAGGAGTTCCTGGTGCAGCTGCGCAACATGGTCCAGCAGATCCAGGTATTGGCAGCACCGGAGGCGGAAAGCACGCCCCGCGGGTTAAGATGTAACTGCGGGGTGGGCAGGGAGGGGTTGTCTGTCTCTTTTATTTTCTGTTTTGTGGGAAATTTCCTATGTATTTTTTTCCTGATCTTTCTCTTCTAATACATACGAACACACATACAGGCCAACTTCAAATATACCCCTTCTCAAGGTGGTTACGTTTCCCCAACAGGCCAAAGACACAACCCCGTTTTCCAACTGGTTCCCATCTTCCACACTGAGCTCCTAATTCTCTGCTGCTGTGCAAAGAAAGATACCTATTTCTTTGTGAATGCAGTCATTATTGTTAAGTTTTTGTAATTCTATAGGTTCCCAAAGCACCTTGCAATCATTATATCTTATCTAACGGTAGCAAACAGGTCACATTTTCTTTTTTTCATCCTTCTTTCCTTCCTTCCTATCCCATAATAATGCTTCTCCTCTACTTAGATACTTAAATGTTTTTCAACCGTGATCCCCTGGCAACTAGAATTTGCACAGTGACCAATGGATCAGCTGACATTTGAGAGCTTGTAAGCTCTCTACTATAGCTGAAGGGGAGAAGCCAGAAATTGCATGAGATGCTAGAATAATGACCTTCTTCACTGTTTACTGTTCTTATGTTTTGAGGTTTGCCTCACAGAAATAACCTTAGCTCTGGCCTCCAATAGATTGGCGTTCTGAGTTAATATTTAACCTGTGTCAAGGCAGAAATGGCTTTTTAAATGTAAGCCTGGCTTCCAGAGCATCTCACACTGATTTCTTTGCCTTTAGCTGGCGTGCAGGCCCATGTTAAAACTTTTGATTCCCTAACAACCTAACAGTTGTACACTTCCTCCTGTTTTCCAAAGTAGTAGCGTTGGTCCTTTCTTTGCTTTTGCTGGCATAAAGTGTGCAGCCCCAGGCTTGCCTCTGCACCTCACCTCTTCATCAGAGCAAAGCTTTCTTTCTGCTTTAAATCAGAGCCTGTATGAAGACAGCTCCCCACTCCCTACCAATACTACCCTGCTTGGGACATAGAGAACTCTTCAATGATGTTTTCCAGGAGAGTTCTGTGAGAGCTCGAAAGCAATTGCCACGAAAACCAAAACCTAACATGTAGAAGTCATTGCTGAAGCAATTACAAATGCACACCTTATACAGGCGTGTATAAGACCTTGCATTTGAGACAGTGGCTTAATACCTGTCCATAGATCCTTATATTAAGAGACACAGTTCTTGATGACTTTGGGAATAAATTAAAATTTGATAGGCTAAGCTGTTCCTTCCTTTCCAGCCCCCCAAATTTTACTCCGTTTACTCAGTTGACTGCTATTTTTTCAATACTGTTACTGTATATGTGACGAGTATTCAGCTTTCATTTGCTGTAAATTACAATTGTTTTCCAGATTATGGTTTGAGAATCAAAATTACATATTTAACTATTGAAAGGGTTACCTTTAATTTAGGGAGAGAATTGCTTAAAAGAAATGTCTGTAGCATGTGCAGATTTAAATCACGTAAAAAATTTTAGATCCAACGTTCAATTTAAACGTCATGGGAAAGCTATAATCCATTTCGAACATGCTTACTGTTCCCCACAAGCTGGTTGGTTCACATCTGATTTTTACAGCAGGCTGATGCCTGTTAAGTATACCAGTTATTCTTCACTGCCTACATGCACTCATGACTTGCTTTTTTAATGAGAGGAGCAAGTGCTTTTGCCCATGATTATTCTGTTGTCATTGGATTATTGTTCAATATCGAAGACGATTGCCATCCGCTTTCTTCTTTGTCCCCCTGGATTCGATGATTCTTTCTCCCTCATGCCTCAACAATACCCCATTCCCCCAGCAACCAGCCTTTCTGAATGCCACCTTCCACCATGCACAGCTGGGCGCGTGCCAGCCCTCAAAAGGATTCATGTTCAACTCTACAAACTAAAACTTTATTTTACTTGATATAAGTCAAACTGTGGAGATGATTTCCTTCTGATAAGAATAAATGTATGAAGTAACATTTATTCCTTTGAATCTAAATTTAACGTGAAACACTACCACTGTGGAACAAAATTTATTCCGTTATTTATGAAAAGCAAATGTGCACTGTGGACGGGGCTCCTCTTCCTTCCCTTCAGCAGGGATTTCCACCCCACAAGTGGACAGGGGTTCTGCTGTCTCTGGCAGCCCCAGGTGCCCAGGCGCCTCGCGACTGAGAGCTGTGCTCTGTCACGCAGGAGAACAGTGTGGAGTTCGAGGCCTGCCTGGTAGCTCAGTGTGACGCCCTCATTGACGCCCTCAACAGGAGGAAAGCCCAGCTGCTCGCCCGTGTCAACAAGGAGCACGAGCACAAGCTAAAGGTGAGCGCTGCGCACCGGGGGAAGCAGAAGGCCCGCAAGCCCGGCTCCCAGGCTGGGACAGGCAGATGTACGCCCGCCCGCAGCCTTGGATGGCCAGTAGTCCGGCCGGGGAGAAGCAGGCACGTCCCTTCATTCACCACTCACTCCCTCCTTGACATCACCGATACTCACTGAGTGATTTCTCTGGACCAGGAATTGCTCTGGGTACAGACATAATAAATAAATAAAAATCCCTGCCCTCCTGGGGCTTATGTTCTACCAGAAGGGATAAACGGGAAGCAAGATAATTAAGTAAAATATGCAGTATGTTAGTAAAAAGTGCTAAGAAAAAATAAGGAAAAAGGGATGGGGAGTACAAAGGATGGGGGTTGAAATTTTAGACAGAGTGGCCGGAACAACCATGCAGAGGCAAATGTATTTTTGAATTGGGAAATGGAATCTGTACTTTCCAGAAAACAAACAAGATTTGTCTTAACTTCTGAAGCAAACTATCTAACTGAACAGCTGTACAGACTTTGGTCATCACACAGTAGAAGCAATTGGTTGCAAGTCTGGGGCCCTATCGGCAGGAGGACTGATCTTCCTGGAGACACCTGGTACCCCATCTATTGCCCCCTTGGAGCAGGGCAACAACACGTGAGAGCAGGCTGGATAGACATAGACGGGCAGCGGCCAGCCGAAGGAAGCAAGAAGTAGACCATCCGGAGAGGGCCACATACGTGGCCAATAGCCTCAGGGTGGCTACCAGTGGGTAGTGGGTGGGCAGTGTGCCATGTTGGCCTGGCATTGGGGTGGAGGGAGAAGTGAGGTCTGACCATTGGTTCTCTGTTGGGGTCAGGCAGTCAGCATCAGGGAGCTTCAGTATTGGGCAAGAGTGAGTGGACACAGCCTCGGGGGAGCTGGGGACTGGTGAGCAGCCCAGGAAGTGGCAGATGTCCCCAGCAGGCTTGGAACAGGCTTTAGTCCCTGAAGAACAAAAGGAGATCCCATTTCTAAAAGAGTGGGATTCCAGTAGGAGAGCCAAGGGAGAGTTTCAAAATGAAGAACTAAGACAACAGAGCTTACAAGATTTGGGGCCAAAGCTTGGTGGCAGGGAAGCTTCAGACAGGGCCAGTGCCCAGTTCATGGTTACTAGAAACAAGGCAAGAAACTAGTTGCTAACTGGGGCACGAGACCTCAGCAAGACCTGTAGCAAGACGGCAGTGCTGAGCCCTGAGCAGCGGAGTCACCGTCCTTAATCTGTGCCCAGCACACAGCAGCACCCAGGGCCCAGGGGACTCTGCTGTGAGCATGGGGAGCTGGGCAGCATGAAAAGAGAAACATTTCCCCAGGGAAGCTTAACAGATCTCTCCAAAGTTGAAGGAAACCCCAACTCTATCTTCTTCCTTAAGGTTCCCTCCTCTGCTACCCACCTGCAGCTCCTCAAAACGCATTTAGATCCACATACCCACTTCTTCCTTCCCCAAAGCCAGGGCAGTGATGTGGCCGGAATATAAACCTTTCTCCCCTGCGTTTGTGACTTACCCACCTGTCACTCTGAAGGTGCCTGTGACATGGAGGCTGAGCTGCGACAACAGGGTCCAAGCCAGAAAGGGCCTGTGAGGGCTGTGCCTTACAATGAAGTTGGCCGGCCTGACCTCACTGGTGCTGTGTCAGGGCCACGTCCCTCTGAGTGTTCCCGACGTGACACAGAAGAGCAATTGCATCAAGGAGAGGCACAGCAGATTCTTTGTTAAAGAAAATTGCATGTCTCGAAGTTGGAATCTGAACCAGGAGTTAGGAAAGAAGAGTGCCCAGGGACTGAATGTTCAGAGAGCCCCAGTCTGTTGGCTTGGACAGCAAACCAAGGCTGGGGATCTTACCGCTTCTTCCAGAGAGGCCGTTGCTGTTTTGGGGTGGTGGGCCTAACTGGAAGACCCTCTCAGTTTCATCTTAGAATGAATACAAGCCCCTGAGGGGCACCACACCAACCCCAGCCCTGTGGAGCCTTCGCACTGAACTGCAGGTGATCAAGAGAGCCCTGGGTTTTCCTCGGGAGACACCCACAGTGACCCGTGTCATGCATGACTCACAAAGTGCTCACTCAGGGCGAGTTTTACTTAGACGACTTTCTCTAGCTCATCAGTTTCCAGGCTCCTGTCCCTTAGTGTCTGTGATCAAGTTTTTTGCTTTTGACTTTTGTAAAGGGCCACTGGACTGTGTGTGTGTTTCATGGTAACATATGTAGTCATTCCTAAAATGTGCGGGAGACAAGTGTGGGTGTATTAAAGATGCTGTTTTTTTACCCAGAAAGTTCCCTGAAGGTTGTACCATGTGGATGCTAATCTTATACATTTAGCCGCAACAACCTGGGAAATGGGTTTAAATCCATAAGCATTTTCATCCAAGGTAAGTTAGGCCTAAGTGAAAAATTCTTCTGGAGTCACCATTTTTTTTTTCTTGTGGTACGCGGGCCTCTCACTGTTGTGGCCTCTCCCGTTGCGGAGCACAGGCTCCGGACGCGCAGGCTCAGCGGCCATGGCTCACGGGCCCATTCGCTCCGCGGCATGTGGGATCTTCCCAAACCGGGGCACGAACCCATGTCCCCTGCATCGGCAGGCAGACTCTGCACCACTGCGCCACCAGGGAAGCCCTGGAGTCACCATTTTTTATCTGAATTAAAATCTAGAAGTGCTGCGACATGTGATTCTGTAGTTACCCAGGAGCAACGCAGAATGAGCATCCTTGTGACCAAGCCCTGGCTTCATAACAGCAATAGCTGACGTTCGGGGATACTTTCTTTGAGGCAGCACTATACAAACTGTGTTACAGGGATCAGCTCCTCTATTCCTCACAACAATTCTGCAAGGTCATTATTACTATTATGCACATTCTAGAGATGAGGAAACCATGGCACCATGACATTAAGAACTGGTCCAAGGATCCAGAATTCCAGTCCTGGCAACCTGGCTTCAGAACCCAGAATGTGGACCGTGGCCCCCTACTGCCTCTGGCTGTTAGTACAATGCAGAGAGAAGGCATACGGGGATTGACCTAATCCGTTCACCAGTCAGCCAGCACCTACCTAATGCACACCTGCTAGGAGCAGAGTGCTGGGCACAGGGGCAGGGGGAGGGGGACACAAAGGTGACTCGGGATTCTGGGGCTTACAGTCCTGTGGATGAGATCAGTCACACCCACAGATGACTCCAGCACAGGTAGAAAGTGAGTTTCCAGGAGAAGGTGGCCATGTCGTTAGAATTGTGAGGAGGGCAAAGTTACTTCCAGCTAAAAGGGTCACAGAGTGCCTCATGGAAAAGCTGGCACTGGAGGAGCCCAAAGTCTGGGAGGCGCGTGTTGATGGCGCCTTGCATTCTTGCCTGCAGGGATGGACCAAGCCGTGCGAGAAGAAGAGGGTGATCAGCGGAGTGCACCCTGGTCTTGGTGAATCCAGTTAGTCATGAGGACCGATGGGTGCTTTCTGTTTCCATCTGCTGCTCTAACTCCACTAAAAGCATTATCACCATAGCCCTTCCTTTTATCACCCTTCGGAAACCCAGAACTTTTATTGTTATGGTGGAACTTAAAATGTCATTTGAACCACATAGAGTAATAGAGTATCTAAAATAAAACCACAGCTGTCTTCGGGCAATGAGCTGGACAGCTGGGATTTTCCCTCTAATAGTGGACCAGCCGTTTTAATGTGTAGCCATAAAATTTTTTAGCCATAAAATTTTTTTAATTAAATTTTCCTTAATGGACGTCTCTTTTGTGAAACGTTGCGGACACTTTCCTGGCATCTTTAAACAGAAACTGGGAACAGTTTGTGTTAAGTCATAGGGTGACGACAGTGGCATCTCCGGGTTTTCTATATGGGAGAGATGTAAGGGCAGCAGTCTGGACAGATAGGGGATCAAGGATTGAGAAAACATCATTTATCCGTATCAAAAAATGCAGAGCCCCCTGTCTCCCTCTCCTTAGTGCTGCCTCTGCAGGACGGGACTGTGTGGAAATCAGTTATAGGCTGTGCTGTGGGGACGGGTGGGGATGGCACAGGAATAGCCGGAATGCATCTCGAGGACCCCACGTCCAGCGTCAGTTCATCGGTGCTGGTGATCTGACTGGCCAAGCACACTGATGCACTCAGGGACCACTGAGCAGAGGCAGCTGCCTGCCCTCATTACACCCGGGGTGGAGTTCCCTGCCCCAGATCCCAAAGGGCTACTGAAACGAGAGACAGGTGGCTGGCTGTGGCCCACGGCAGCAAAGCTGTTCTGTCTTCTGTCTCGAGTGATTTGTTTCTCTGCTGTTTTCAGCTGATTGTATGTCGCTGCTTCTGAAAACAGCCAGCAAGGTCGACACCGCGACTGCTGATGTCAGCCTCCGAATGTCTCCCTCCCTCTGTTTTTCTCCTCCTGCCTCTTCCCTTTCTTGTCACTTCTGTTGCTCCTCAGATGTGTGAGAAAAGACTGGCCTTTTATAGACATCGCTTGCCAAGCACAGTACTTCTTTCTGTCTTTGTTGGCTAGCCCATCACTCACGGTCTGGCAGGGGTAATCTTATGGTCTTCCGCTTCCCTTTGGCAGAGTTCTCTTGGGGGCCTGCTTTTTGCTGACAAAGAGGAGAGTTGTATGTGTGTGTTTTTCTGGGAACTTTCTCTTCTTGAGCCATGCAAAAGACTAGGGGAGCTGGAAAGCAAGTGGGCATAAAGGCAGTCTTTATAATCTACTCATGCCCCTCTCTGAAAGCACTGATTGCTTGAGCAGATTGAACAGTTCTGGTTCTGAGGCAAGATGGAGCTGAGGGATGAGAAGCCCAGATTCTGGGTCATAGAGAACGGGGCGTGAGGACAGACTTTATCACTTACTAGGTCTCTAACCATGGACAAGCCTACAGCTCCATTTCTTTCACCTGTGCGTAAAATAAGGCTAGACGTAGTCGACACCTCACAGGGCATTGTAAAGCACTTAGCACAGTACTCAAGATATTAGCTTTATGGTTGCTGTCATTGGAAGACTGGAAATATGGTCTCACTCAGCACACTGAAGAAGTGCTCCTAGGGACTCATTTTCCATAATACCAGAGTTCATATTGTCAAATTAGCCTATGTGCTGGTGTGATTGTCTCTGAACCTAGGAAATTCTTTAGCGGCTTGAGTATAATTGATCATCGCATAAAATAGTGCACCAAATTTGGTGAGCTATTTTTAAAAGCTGAAAAAAAAGGCTTTGAGGCATATGCAGATGTGACCATATTTTAGGAACACTGTCTGAAATATAAATTATAGTTAATGCTGTCCTGTGGTTTGAAAACACACTGGGAGCCAAATGTCTGTTTTCAGGGTGTGGTAGACTAATCAAATGTCAGAAAGCTACTGGAGGGAAAAAGTGCTTTTGAGCTTTCAAAAACTATCACTAACTCACATTTGGTGCTACTTGGGCAATATTCCCACTATCAGCAGAGTCAGCTGCGTCCCCAGTTTTCTTGTACGAACTGTGTATTTTGTCAGTATCCTTCCCAGGTCTTCCTTAGCTGAGTAAGGCTTTAAAATATCTTCATTGCCTGTGATCCTCAGAGGGAATTTGTGACAACACTTAAAATGTGCCATTAATGAGATCTATGCTTTTTTTCAGGAACTTTACAAATGTCATTTTTCTTTTGGTAAGCCCAAAGAAATATCTGAGAATTATTTTCATGTATGTAACATTCAGAATTTGAAATAATTCCACAATCATCTTAAATGTGTTCTCTCCCCAATATTTTAGAATGAATTCATGTGTTGAATAGTACACAACTATGATGATAGGTGATAAGTGACAGGTGTCTTCTTGGTTTCTTGGTTCCCTTGCAACTCTAGAGCCTCTGAAAGAAAAAAAATAATTATAACTATTCAAATATATTCTGAGAAAATCTAATCTTTAATTTCCATGTGTGGTTGGTAAATTAACATACCAATGACATTACTCAGTGAGAATGCTGAGGGAGAATCATAAAGCTTACTGTTTTCCAGAGCTTTCACGTTTACAGAGGGCTTCCATGTCCCCACTGTAGTTATCTATGGAATGCTTGATTTTGAATCCAAGTGTACCATTGGGTTTTGTTAGATTCATTATCACGATTGGCACTGTTATCTTTGTTATTATTTACCATGTATTGCCTGTATGTCCCCATCATGCTAGCAAAAACATTAGTTATAGGGCCATATCATTAAGAGTAGAAATTTACACTAGGGATATTACTGGCTTACTTAAGCCATTTTGCCAATGCTTCATAACAGGCAAGTAATCCTTTGATTCAGGTTGAGAGAGAAAGAGAGAGAGAGAGAATGGAAGAAAAGGAAGAAGGTAGTCAGGAAGGAAGGAGGGAAGGAAAGACGACCAAGCTCACAAAGAATTTAAAAATAATTAGATAGGATTTGACTGTTACAGTCATTTCTAGAAAGTAAAGCAAAAACTAGAAAGAAAAAGTCAATAACCCACTCAATTCCCATAAAGCTACTGGCAAGGAGTTCCATTAGTTCATTACAGTGAAGACATTTGGAAAAATTAGGCACACTGGAACACTTGAAACCTTTGCCCTCAGCAGAAGTCTTTTGGGGGTCAACTTTCATAATTTAACCACAGTTATTATTGATTACAAGCCTATCACTAATGGGGAATTCATTCGGCAAATTCTGTGGTCCTCTGCTTCCCACCGTGTAGGAGCAAAAGTCACAGAGGGTGTGTAAGGAATAGAGTGCCCAAGGTGCCCGTGGAATCGTCAGGATGCCACCACACACAGTTGGAACTCACCAAGGTTAGAGGACATACCTTTAAACACCCTCAACCCACTCTGGCAATGCCAATGAAGCATAGTCACAGAACTTGTTTAATGCCCTTTGCCTAAACCCATATATGAGTGACACTCTTAGCTCCAGAAGACACTTAAAGCACACTTTGAAGATGATGAAATAATCCACCGTATCTCACATCTTACAAAACACCATACTGGATGCATCACTTTCATTGCGGAACAGCATAAATTGTAAATGTTCTCCTGTGTGGGTGGGACCACACCAGGATGCTTCTCTCTCTCCAAATACCTTGTATTTCTTCCTTCATTAACTTCTCTGTACAAGGATACAGTATTCTATACACTGAGAGCATGCTTTGGATATTCCACTCAATGTTTATTGGTGAGGTTATTGGCATTCACACTTCTGAGATAGAAAGTTCACAGTTTTACTGTTAAAATCTCAAGCCTTCCTCAAAACAGGTATGTGTTTTATTTATTTAATAGGCCTAAATGATCCTTTTATTTTATTTATTTATTTTTGCGGTACGCGGGCCTCTCACTGTTGTGGCCTCTCCCGTTGCGGAGCACAGGCTCCGGACGCACAGGCTCAGCGGCCATGGCTCACGGGCCCAGCCGCTCCACAGCATGTGGGATCTTCCCGGACCGGGGCACGAACCCGTGTCCCCTGCATCAGCAGGCGGACTCTCAACCACTGCACCACCAGGGCAGCCCAATGATCCTTTTATTGATTAGAAACTCAAAACCTCAGACTTGTCTTTGAAATAATTAGTTGCCAATGTGGTTAAATTAATAACACTAGTACAGAGGATGGTATCTAGAGAATGGGGGAAATAGCTGCCGTATTTCCATAAACCATGTGGGAGAATGGTGGCATGTGAGACATTAAAAATGTTCTTCCTTAATTTAAATGCCTCTAAGTTTCAATGAATGTAATAATATAGGAGATAATATTCTACTCTAGGAGAAAATCAAGAGAATTATTTATTTTACTAGATGAATCTAATGGTCAAAGTACTTCACCTGTAACTCACCAATGAGTTAATTCCAAGTATCAGTTGGGCATCTTGCTTCAGGACATTATGGGACACATAGAAAAAACTATCCCCACTGACCAAAGGGACCTGTGAAGAATAGATTCTTCAAGACTGTATCTTGAAAGTACTTGTATCTTAGAAAAAAAAAAAAAGAATTGCATTATACTTAGAGGAAATTGTTTTAAATGGTGATGGAAATGTATAGATTCTATTTAAGAAAGAATATCTTGAAATATGAGAGAGAGAATGTTAGTATTTACTTAGACTAAAAATTCATTAGTCTTATCCCTCCAGACCCCATGATGAGAGAAAATACTATGAGAAAAAATATTTATTAAAAAGAAGATTTAAAGAACAATTTTTAAAGAGCCACATGTAAGAGGGAGAGGTGAATGGAGGTGGAGGAAAGGTGTCAAGGTCAATATTGGATAAAATAATGAAATTCCCCTTAATTAACCTCAGTTCTTGCTGCTCTTTGTATCACCTGAGCTGAGTGGCGAGAGATTGGCCTGTTCAAGATGTGGCGGGAAAATGTAGTTGTGGATAGGCAGAATGAAATTTCACATTTGTACTGTATAAGCTCTCGTGGGTTACTCTCTGACACTAAAAAAGTCTAAGCATTCAAAGGGGCACAGCAGTCTGTTCTCAAATTCTCCTTTTCCGAAAAGGTACAGTGTCATATCCTGACCCAAGAAATGACCTTTATAAATTTGCCACTCAACAAAATAATGCTCTTCAAGTGATCAGTAGGATTTGCCATCCAGAAGAGATGGTGACTGCTTATAAAATTGTGGAAGCCTTCTCTGAAACTGTGGACCACGGATTAATTGTCCCCTGAGAGCTGGTTTAGGCTTTAATGCACATGAAAACGGGAAGATTGTTTCCAAGTTCCTATTTGTGTCACTCCCGCAACTTGTACATTTCCTTCTTAAGAAAAGAAAATCCGGACTTCCCTGGTGGCACAGTCATTAAGAATCCGGCTGCCAATGCAGGAGACACAGGTTCAATCCCTGGTCTGGGAAGATCCCACATGCCACGGAGCAACTAAGCCCGTGTGCCCCAACTGCTGAGCCTGCGCTCTAGAACCTGTGAGCCACAACTACTGAGCCCACGTGCCACAACTACTGAAGCCCACGGGCCTAGAGCCTGTGCTCCGCAGCAAGAGAAACCACCACAAGGAGAAGCCCCCGCACTGCAACAAAGAGTAGGCCCCGCTCACCGCAACTAGAGATAGCCTGCATGCAGCAACGAAGACCCAACGCAGTCAAAAAAAATTAAAAATAAATAAATAAAAGAAACTACTTAAATCCAGCCAGCTGCAAACATGGTGCCAAGGGTTTCTCCAGAGCATCAGAGCCACTGCACAGAAATGTGGAACTCAAAGAAAAAGTGATATGGCCTGGCTTCCTAAGAATTGTTTTTCATAAAAAAATATAATGTAGAAATAAATAATAATAATGTGGTAGAAATAACACAGAGTAAAGAAGGTAGCAAGTAAGAAAGCTGATAAAGACACTCAGAGAGGGACTTCCCTGGCGGTCCAGTGTTTAAGACTTCGCCTTCCAATGCAGGGGGTAGGGGTTTGATCCCTGATCCGGGAGCTAATATCCCAAATGCCTTGTGGCCAAAAAAACCAAAACATAAAACAGAAGCAATATTGTAACAAATTCAATAAAGACTTTTAAAAATGGTCCACATCAAAAAGATCTTTAAAAAAAAGGGGGGGGGCTTCCCTGGTGGCACAGTGGTTGAGAGTCCGCCTGCCGATGCAGGGGACGTGGGTTCGTGCCCCGGTCTGGGAAGATTCCACATGCCGCGGAGCGCCTGAGCCCGTGAGTCATGGCCGCTGAGCCTGCGCGTCCAGAGCCTGTGCTCCGCAACGGGAGAGGCCACAACAGTGAGAGTCCCGCGTACTGCAAAAAAAAAACAAAAAAAAAAAACAAGACACTCAGAGAAAAAAATATTTATACTCTTAAAAGATTTAATTATCTGGCTGATTTCCATAAGATGGGAAATCTTGCTAGATTAATTAATTGAGAAACTAAAAGTTAATTATGAGGGACTTCCGTGGTGACGCAGTGGTTAAAAATCCGCCTCTCAACGCAGGAGACATGGGTTCGAGCCCTGGTCTGGGAAGATCCCACATGCCGCAGAGCAGCTAAGCCCGTGCGCCACAACTACTGAGCCTGCGCTCTAGAGCCCGTGAGCCACAGCTACTGAGCCCACGTGCCACAACTACTGAAGCCCGTGCACCTAGAGCCTGTGCTCCACAAGAGAAGCCACTGCAAGGAGAAGCCCACGCACTGCAACGAAGAGTAGCCCCCACTCGCCACACCTAGAGAAAGCCCGTGCTCATCAACGAAGACCCAACGCAGCCAAAAATAAATAAATAAATATATAAATAAATAAAATTTTTTCAATCTTATAAAAAAAAATGTTAGTTATGAAACACCCAAAAATGCTGCTTCTGGGAACCCCACTGTTTAATTTTTAATAGTGATTTTTATCACAGGCTACTGTGATCATTGCAAAACGGTTGATTAAAATGCTTTAAAAATGGACCAGCATCCATTGTGGCAACAGTGGGAGTTGAGAGCCAAGAATTTAGGGATGTTGAGTCCTTCCAAGAAGCGTGAACCATGGACTACAGGAGCCAATGGCAAACAGCCTTGAAACTCACAGACTCTTGGCAGTGCAACAGTGAAGCTTCTTAAGAGTAGTCAGAGCCCCCAACACTCCCACAGCTCCTGTTGCACCAAAAAACCTTGCTTGAGAAGGAAACTTATAGAGGCAGACATAGAATTTTATGAGGCCTGAGTAATGTATTTATTTCAGCACATTGAGGTCATAAAATTATCATTGAGCTGAATGTTCTGGAAAGTAAACACAATTCCATCTTTTTTGCCTCAAAAGCAGACTTACTTTGGGTTACAGCGCTCAGATCCAGTCTGTGCTTGTTGTTTGGACTTTCAGTACCAGTCAGTTCTGCATAGTCTAGAGCAGATGCCATTTGGATAGTGAATGGTGACTGCTGAGGTTTCTGCTACCTAGCAGCATTGATGCACAGGCGGCTGAAATGTAAAAACATTTTCTGGGAACAATTTAGTCAAGCCTCATATAGCAGAGAGGAGTAGCGTATTAGCTGTAGGTCACCTGTGTTGCATTTTTAAGGGTTTAACCTGTGGGTGTTTTTTTTCCCCTAAGAAGCAGAAACTTAACCTTTCTTTACTTTCCGATTTTAAAGTAAAATAATAAAATACAGTAATTTGCATTCCTTGAGCCCAGACCAACAGACGGTGGTGGTAGTTTGACAGAAACATACTAGATGTCAGAAGGAAATAAATCAAACAGTGAATTTAAAATTTGATCTCTCCACCCCCGCCAGTCAAAATCACAAAACAATCCCCACATCGAAGTTGGTTTCTTTCACAATTCCGATAAAGAGATTTTAAAGCCTACATTTTATTTTTTAATTATATTAAAAGTTTAAAAGCAATAACAAATCAGCTGTCAAAATATTAGGAGACTCCAAATAGTCAGAACAATCTTGCAAAAGAAGGGCAAAATTGGAGTTCTCACACTTCCTAATTACAAAATGTACTGCAAAGCTATGAAGTATAATACTGGCATAAAGACAGACAAAAGACCACTATTGAATAGAGCCCAGAAATAAACTCTCACACATATGGTCAAATGATTTTTGACAAGGGTTCCAAGACCATTCAATGGGAAAAAGGAAGTTTTGTAACAAATGATGCTGGGGAAACTGGCTATCTTCATGCAAAAGAATGAAGTTGGGCAGGTATAAAAATTAACCCAAGGTAGATCAAAGATTGAAATGTAAGAATTGAAACTATAAAACTCATAGATGAAAACATAGGGCAAATGCTTCATGACGCTGGATTTGGCAATGATTTCTTGGATATGACACCAAAGACACAGGCAACAAAAGAAAAAGTAGACAAATCGGACTTCATGAAAATTTATAAACTTTGTGCATCAAAAGATAGCAAGAAAACCAAACAATCCAATTTAAAAATGGGCAAAGGACTTGAATAGACCTTTCGCCAAAGAAGATACACAATAAACACATGAAAAGATGCTCAAGGGCTTCCCTGGTGGCGCAGTGGTTGAGAGTCCGCCTGCCGATGCAGGGGACACGGGTTCTTTCCCTGGTCCGGGAAGATCCCACATGCCGCGGAGCGGCTGGGCCCATGAGCCATGGCCACTGAGCCTGCGTGTCCGGAGCCTGTGCTCCGCAACAGGAGAGGCCACAAAAGTGAAAGGCCCGCATACCGCAAAAAAAAAAAAAAAAAGTTAAAATAGTAAGTTTTATGTATATTTTATGAAAATAAAAAAATCAGAAAGGAAGATCAACAATAATGAATGGATGAACTGTCAAAAAATTAGGAAGAAATTTGTGTCAAAAAATAGGTTAAATTATGATAAGCCATGCAATCAGATATTTATGTAACCAGTAACATTTATTGATGACGGCAACACGGGAAATGCCTATGATATGGTGTTAAGTGGGAGGAGATAAAATTGTCACATACTATAATTGCAGCTATAACTAAATCTAGCTCGGAAAGAAAACTGAAAGGAAATATCAAAATGCTTAACAATTTGCATTGGAGTGGTGAGGTGATTTGCTTTTTTTTTTTTTTTTTTTTACCTATTTTCCTACTGTTTTTGAAAGAGGGTGTCATAATCCTTCATGGAAAATAAATTTATAATGAAAACTGAAAAGAAGGAACAAGGAAAAGTTTTAAAATCATTGTTATTAAAACCCCTTTTAGTTATTACCCATAAAATCCAGAACGGTGGTTATTTTTGAGGCTTTTGCCAAGTAGTATAAATATAGAGGATGAGTAATTGAGGTTCCTAGAAAACCCTTGTTCAACTCTATGCTTCAAAAACTGCTTCAGGATTTGGGTCACTGAGCAGAGGACACAGAAGATGAACGTTTCTAAAGAAGGAAACTTTTCAAGGACTGCCATGCCCTTGACACTGGGCAAAGACAACTTCCTGGAGAGGAAAAACTGCATGTTCAGAGAGATGCCTCTCTAGGTTAAGGTAGACTCATCTCTCGGCAAATAGCCTTTGAAACTGCTTTCCAAAGTGAAGCAGTGAGTGATGCTAAGTGGATTATAACGTGATTCTGTATCCATCTTTCTCTGGCATACTTGCTGTCATTAGCTCATTGTCTTTCAGCAAGTTCCACCTCTAGCCCTACTCTACCACCCACCCAGGGAAAAGAGAATTGGAACAAGAGAGGATCTGTGTTCAGATGATGTCTGCTCTTTAGGAGGGACGGGTAGAGGGCTTCTGTCCCAGAGCAGAAGCTGCAGCTGCACTTCAGGTTACTCAGCTCCTTGACAGGCTCTCCACGACCTCCCACTTAGAGCAGCTCCCGGAAGAGGGGAGTGAGGGGGACCTGTGGAAGATGTCCCTTGAGGCACCAAGGTAACCCGCTTCCCAGAGGTCCAACATCTGCGTGCCTTTCTGATGGGTCCAGTTGTTATAAGCCCCTCCCCATAAGAGCCATTATCTAATCAGTCTTCCAGAGCCATTGTCCGCAGCAGACATTGCCACGCCACAAATACTCTCATAAATTTAGTTCCATTCCATGATGCTCTTGGATTCCGGTTGAAAGAAGCTTTCCAAAGTCCCAGTTTGCTTTCTTTTCTACCCTCTGCCATTTTGGACCATTCTGTTGTCTCATCAATCCTAGGTGGTTCGAGATCAGATCTCTCACTGCACAGTGAAGTTGCGCCAGACCACGGGTCTCATGGAGTACTGCCTGGAGGTGATTAAGGAAAATGATCCTAGTGGCTTTTTGCAGGTAAGTGTCAACTAGCTTCTGCTTCAGATTCTCAATGCCCCACGAAACTGAGTCTACGACGCCAAGGCCAGACTCCCAACGGCCCTGGCTGGGCATGGGCCCCTGCACATCAGAACCCACCTTTGTGTGGCCGTGCGGACATGGGTGCCTGCGGAACTTCACTGGCTTCTCAGAAGTCTCTGCCACCACGTGCTACAAGATTGAGAAGTGCATGGGCTTTTAAATTTGTTTTTGTTTATGTTTGATCATGAAAACGTAATTCCCTCTAAGTTCCTCCAAAACAGAGTTATTGCCTTGCTTAAGAATTGGGTCCCTTTACTAATATCCTGGACAGTTTTGTCAGCTAGAGATGTAATTATACAAGGTTTCTGCCTTTTTTGACACCTTCTGGCCAGTAAGTCAGTGATTTCCCAAATAAATTGAAGTTTTTTCATTCCTTGGATGTCTCATGATTTCTTCAGAGTTGTTTTAGTGACATGTTATGATGTCAACTAAATTTTACTTAACTTTTGATCCCAGTGATTAAGGGACCTTTTATTAAGGAACGTGTAGATTCCTTCCAACTGACATTCTACCAAACTGGCCAAGAACAACAGAGGGGACCTAAATATAAGAAACAGAATAGTTCTCTACCAAAGAATAAAGTCATACATGAAGATGATGTGCTTAAAGTGTAGGAAATTCTATATTACAGGTTAGCATATGCAGCCTCTCTGAACTATTTAATAAAACTGATTTCTAAGTCTTGACAGGATACCCACAGCTCATATCAGAAACTTAGGGCCGTTGGTTCTAGCAGATTTAACTAATTGCTAACATATCATTATTTAATGTTGTTGGCTTTTAGTTGATAAGTCATAAACAGCATGATCATGTATCCAGATCATATATTAGAGCAATTAACAGCAGCTAATTTTATAGAGTGCCTCCCTCTGACTCCCAAAAGTGTTCAGATTTTCATGATAAATGACGGGTCACCCTCGTCATAAAAGGCTCCTTGCTGCCTGCACAGAGACAGGAAGGGTGTGAGTCCCAAGGCACTCGGTGGGCTGCTCTGGGAGAGCCGAAGAGCTCTGTGTCCATTGTGGGGATGTATTTCTTAGGCTGTGGTCTTTGTTGTGATAGATTTCTGACGCCCTCATAAGGAGAGTGCACCTGACTGAGGATCAGTGGGGGAAAGGCACTCTCACTCCCAGGATGACCACGGACTTCGACTTGAGTCTGGACAACAGCCCTCTGCTGCAGTCTATCCACCAGCTCGACTTTGTGCAGATGAAAAGTGAGTGCCTGTGCCACCCCCCTGCCCAGTCATAGCAGTACCCCAAGTGGATCCTGGTGCTGGAAGCAGGATAAAGGCGGCTTGCCAGATTGCAGCAAACAAAAGGTAGCCTCCAGGTTTATAAATCAGCTGAGAGGTGGGAAAGTCCACACACACACACACACACACACACACACACACACACACACACACACACACACACCTCCCTCTGGTTAATGTTACAAAAATCTGGAGTGGCTCCTGTCTTATCATGTAATAGAAATGTACCCTTTTAGCTGGGTGACCTGCCTCTCAGAAAGTCAGATAAATCCAGATCAACTCAATGCTTGCGTCTTTGAGAATCTTAGAGATTTCACGTGCTCAGCATTAGAGAATAGCTGACATAAAAAGAGGAAGAAAGAGAGAGAGCTGTACATAAAATCTTGTTACAGATAGTAACCCAGATATATTGATATAAATCAAGGGAGTTAGAATTGAGACTGCTTCCACAGGAGTAGAGATAGTGGCATACAATTGAGTGTAGATTAGCGGGAATTTGAGAGGATCAGTCAGCCTGCCTGTAGTGGTCAGGAAAATGAGACCCTGGACACAGAAGGAAAATGAAAATATGAAATAAATTTTAACTTTTTAAACATTTTGGTCCATGCAATTAGGGGATATGGCAAGATCTGTTTGAGATTTGGGGTGGCTGAGGGGAAGTACAAGTACTTAAAATTATCTTAAGGAAAATAACTCTTTGAAAAAAGCTAAAAACTCAAACCAAACATGCAATGATATTTTTATGGCAGTGTAAGTAATAGCCCATTTGAAAAATATTTCTGATTTTTTAAAACTTCTTATTGTGAAATAATTATACATTCACAGGAAGTTGCAGCAATATTAAGGAGAGGTCCCCTGTACCCTTCAGCCAGTTTCCATCAGTGGTTACATCTAGCGTTTAACTATCACGTAATATCAAAACCAGGAAATTGACATTGGTACAGTGTGTGTGTGTAGTTCTGTGCCATCAGGTCACATGTATAACCGCCTCTGCAATCGAGATACAGAACTCTTCCATCACCACAAAGATTTCCCTCCTGCTGCCTCTTTTAGTTACACCCACACGCCTCCCCTCCCCCATCCCCAATCCCTGGCAACCACTATCTGTCCTCTATCCCTCTAACTTTGTCATTTTCGGATCTTTTTTTTAAAACTGAAGAAATTGATTTGCTCTTTGCTTCTCCCAATTTAAGCATCCGTGTAATAAATAACTTAGAATTCAGTGCTTTAACATTTTTGTTTCTTAAGAAAAATCTGCATGCGTCCTTTTATTAGACAGAGAGAGCCATATAACCCAGCGAGTGTTAGGGCTACAGACTACATCATGCAGTTACACTTATCCCTGTCCCTGGCACATGTACTTCCCTCATTTTTTTAATGGATTTTGACCCTCTTTTATTTTCAGTTTTCTCATCTTTTTGTTTCATATGTATTGCTTTGGGATAATGCCTTAATTTTCGAAGTAAGTAGTGTATAGATTATAAATAAAAATGCTTCGTTGTAGTAACAAAAATAGTTAGCATTTACTGACTGCCTACCAAACCAGACACACTCATAATTGCTTTCCATGGATTAACTCATTTTATTCGCACAATCCTAGTAGGCAGCTGAGGAAACTGAGGCACAGGAAGACTGGGTTACTTGCCTGAGCTCACCCAGCTAGCGAGTGGCAGGGCCGGGATTCAAACGCGGTGAGCATGTTTCCAGAACCCACACCTACAACTTCTGGTTTGTGCTGTAAAGTTAATGCCTTACTAAGTGGCTTCTTCAAGGAATAACTGAAGTCTTCTCTTAAACTTAAGAAATTTAACTTTTTGTTGCAGCAGTGCTTTCAAGCTTTAAAATTTTTTTTCTTTAACACCTACACAGTAGCCTGTGATGTGTCACCATCCAAGTAGTATAGACAGCCTGAGGTAAAGCCCTCTTGATCAGCCTCTCTCTTTGCCCAGTTCCTTCAAGGAGGTAGAATCATTGAAAGGTTATGTCATAAGTAGCTCAGAGGAGAAAATGTGTCCCAAAAGGGCAATGTAAGGGCTTTTGGTGGAAGAGAAAAAAAAAAAAGAGCCAATCCAATTAGCCTTGGTGATGGGGCAGGAGGAGGGGCTGGTAGAGGATAGAAGCCTCAGGGCTTTCAGATGGTTTAATCAGCTGGAGAGCCCTCTCCTCCCCCATCCGTCCTGAGTCATGTCCATCTGCCATGGTGGACTCCAGGCCAGCTGGCACGATGGTAACTATTGTACTGGAGTGAACTGGCCCTTCATCTGATGTGGGAACTGCAGGTTCACGTGTCGTGCATCACAGACCACATTCCTAAAGCATTCTCACTTGGCCATTTAGGGCTGCACACAGGAGTTAAGTGTGGACACGACTGTACACACAGGAGAGAATGTCACACACGCTAAAGGCCAAAACGCAGAGAGCTCTCGCAGCAAAAATTCACCTGGAACACAAAATTATCCAGAACAGTTATTTATGAATTTAATATAGCAGGTCATTTGGTATGAGAGTGGATTATTCCATTTTCCTTTTCAACACTTCATGTTAATTTAATTTACTTCTGTTAAGTATCCCTCTGCAGAGTTCATTTATAAGCTTTGCTTTGTGCTCATTAAGTTTAATTAATTCAGTGAGAGCCCAGTCCTCTTTAGAATCTGAATAATTTTTATCTGTCATGCTTTCAATGGAAAGAAAAAGCCAAAAGGTATGACACAGTAGAACTTGATTGACGGTAGTTAGGACTTCTCCTACTGGCCCCTTTGATATCTGTTAGTATATACACAACCTTGCCCTGTGTAGTGTTGGTCTTTTTATTTTCTTAGGGTATTCATAGTCAGTTTAATAAACTGTGCTTTCACAGCTTGTCAGTAAAAATATCTCAAGAAATTACACCCCAATATCCATGTACAAATGGCCAAATTTAAGTAGCATTTGGAATGGTGTTAATCTGACCATTGTGAGACTAACAATACGTTAGTTTCAATATATGATATCTAATTGTGCGAAGTGGATTAGCAGAAACTTTAAAATATTTTCAGAGTTACTAGAAATATGTATTTAAAGCTATGATTCAAACTTACAGCTAGAATATCTGTTTAATGCCTGACTCAAAATCTGAGCATCTCTCTGGTTTTGAAATTTCATCTCAGGTGCCTTTTTTTTTTTTTTTCGGTACACGGGCCTCTCACTGTTGTGGCCTCTCCCGTTGCAGAGCACAGGCTCCGGATGCGCAGGCTCAGCAGCCGTGGCTCACGGGCCCAGCCGCTCCGCAGCATGTGGGATCTTCCCGGACCAGGGCACGAACCCGCGTCCCCTGCATCAGCAGGTGGACTCTCAACCACTGTGCCACCAGGGAAGCCTGCCTTTCTTTTTTTAATATCAAAGAAGATAGGTCTGTGGTTGGTTTTTAAATATTTCCACTTAGGCCAGCTGCTACTCAGCTAAAATGCATGGCCTAAAATTATTCTCTTATTAGTTAAGGATTTAACTGATCTGCTCTTTCTGATTCCATATCACCCTCAAGCAATTGAGATTTGAGTAGAGAATGCTGGTACCCTCTTTGTTCAAATATTCCTAAATTGTGATGGCATGTTTTCCAGTTGCATTTTGATTAGAAAATCATCTTACCCTCTTTCCAGACTATGGGAGTTGTGCTTGATCTCTCAGGCTTTTCTTTTGTAGAAAACAACTGATTAAACTTTGTTTTCTGTTTTTATTATGGAGTAATGAACACATTTTTCCTTAATTCTAAATTGCTATTTTCAATGCTTACCAGGCCATGGGAAGGAAATTTTAATGTTTTTTTTCCCAGTCTATCAAGGGCTCTGCTGCTTGGCTCAGAATAGATTTCAGACACCTACACTCTCCCAGAAAAATATTACCCCAGAATTGCCTAAGTACACAAAGTGGTCCAAGGTTCATGAGTCAGTGCTGAAATGAAACCCAGTGTGTTCATTCCAGCCCAGGATGAAACATTGACCTGATGGTCTATCAAGCGTTTTTAGCACATAGACCAATGGCTGTTAATCCCTTGAGTGCCTCTACTCACATAAGGACACATTTATCTTCATTAACTAGTGTTGAATGTTAAAAGCCCTGAGTATGCACCAAGGTCATGGGCAAGGACAGTATGATCTGAACAGACCCTCCTATAAATCATGGAGAACGAATGCACAGAGCTTTGGCAGGGATGGGAATGAGCACACGTGCGGACTCGTGTGGAAGCTGTTCATGGTCTGAGGGCCTGGAATTCGTGTCCTCAAAGCCCGTGTTCACATTTATCCTTAGCAAAATACTAGTGATAGCTTTCCAGAAACAGCCTGTCCTTCCTCTAAAGTCTAAACTTTCCTCAGATGCCATTTGTATTATTCAACCACCATAAAAAGGAAAGACAGTCTACAAAGGAACCTTCAGAGAACATGACGGAGTAAAATTGCTTTCCCAACCACCATAGCTCTTAAGGTGAAATGTTTCTTTAATCTATACCAGCAATTCTTGAGAAGCTTTATTGTTCACATTATAGGAACCAAAAATGTTTCATTCTCTTGGAATTAGGCCTACACTTTCCGTCTCATTCACTATTACTGAACCCCAGACTGGAGAGGCAATAAAAACATCCAGCCCCTGGAACCAACCAGCTGGGCATCAAAACCCAGCTCTGCCACTGACTAGTGGTGAACTCTTTCTGTGTTTCAGTTTCTTTGTCTAAAATAGGGATAATAACAGTACCTACCTTGTGGGGTCGTGCTGAAAATTAAATGAGTGAACACATGTAAGCCTCTGCCCACAGTCTGGCCCTCAGCAGTGTTTCCACAGCACGGGATCTCTTTTCTCCCATTGTCCTCACCACACTCCTGTGAAACCTCACAGAGGAATTCTGGATGGTTGTGAGTGCTCTCAATCTGAAAAGTACTGCGAAGAGGGAAAAGTAAACAAATGTGAAAAACGTGAGAGATAATTTGAACTAGAATGGCCTTTAAAAGGGAAGACGTTTGAGGGCTTCCCTGGTGGTGCAGTGGTTGAGAGTCCGCCTGCCGATGCAGGGGACACGGGTTCGTGCCCCGGTCCGGGAGGATCCCACATGCCGCGGAGCGGCTGGGCCCGTGAGCCATGGCCGCTGAGCCTGCGCGTCCGGAGCCTGTGCTCTGCAGCGGGAGAGGCCACAACGGTGAGAGGCCCACGTACCGCCAAAAAAAAAAAAAAAAGGTAAGACATTTGAAAACCTTGGTATAACAAGCCACTGTGGCAGAATTTAATTTTGAGATGAGGCTCCACCAGACCCCAGGGAAGTCAATAAGAACAGCTACCCTCCTGTGTCAAAGAGAATTTTTAGGCTGAAGCTTGATTTTACAGGCTAAAAGGATGCTGAGTACTAGAATTCTGATCAGGTCAGGGGAAACTAGTTCTTTAGGAAAAATAAAGATGTCCAGGAATGATCATGAAGGAGTTAAGATAGTTATTGTAGCTCCAACTATAGGAATTTCAATAAAATAAAACCTTCTCTCTCAGAGTTCAGCCCAGGAACTGTAATGCTGTCCATTTCCAAACCACAAGAGATAAATCCATTTGAAAATACTTTATATTCTTGTAGGTCATTTATTTTATACCTAATAAAGTGAAAAAGGGTAATAATAATATAACACCCAGTATAAAATCCGTTGTTCTGAAATGCCAGCCTTAGTCTTTGCTAATGAGGCTGTAATTATGTCCCATTTCCTTTTATATGCAACATCACTTTGGGGTAAATAAGGAAAAAGAAAAAATAATTCTCAGCACATTGAGAAATAGATTTAGATACATGCAAATGTTTCTGGGTTCCTTCCTTCTCTCTCTTCCTTTCTCTCTCTCTCTCTCTGTCTCTCACTTTGCTTTCTTTCTTTGCTTGTTTGTTTAAATTTGGGACACTGTTAAGATCTGAAGATTAGTGACTGGTTAGACTTTTTTCTCTCTTCTTGGCCTTTTAAAGTGTATCCACTGAGGACTTATGAATGAAGTTCACATGCTTTAATTATATATGACACCATGTATTTCAATTAATCTTTTAATTATACCTATGTCTATATGGGAAATTTGAGGTTTCTTATCAGAGACATTGCAAGTATTTGTATGATTCAAATTGAAAACATCTTGTGATCTTATTCTTTGATTTTAAAATTGATGAAATGTAAACTTGCCTGAAACATGAACAAAGGGAAAATGAAGACTGATAGGGCACATAATGAAATAGAGTCCAAGAAATTGTTGTTTTATGGAAGGCTGTAACCATTAGGCACAGCTAAGAGCAAATGTCCCCGGGGAGAATCATTCCATGTCTCTAGAAGCCCTTTGAAGAATGGTTTGCTTAAACTTGTCAGATTTTACTCCACTGTTGATATGTTAAGATGTATTCTGTTTATACGAAAAAAAATTTAAATGACAAAGTAAGTTCCTAACTGGAATAATGACCTTAAGTTAACCTCCAATTACAACTCCTAGATGATACCTGTTACATGTAGATGGTCATTAGAATCATTCGAAGCAGTTCTGTCTTCTGTCTCCTCTTCCCAGCCAGTCCTGTAGTCTATGTATTGAACAAGGCAGTGCGTTTATTTCCTTTCCTCCAATTCCAGATTTCCTCTGAGGCTGCAGAGCCATTGTTCTCTGATAAGATTCCACCTGAACCCTGTGCAATTGAAACTTGAAACATTATTTCCCTTCCTAAACTGATGACCTCCAATTACCTGGTGGTAATTTTGATTTAATTATGTTTGATCTGGTAACTCAGGCATGGTTTTCTTGTCATGTACCAGCCTTCTTAATTATAAGATAATAGACCTGCTTCACCTTCATATCACTTAGAGTCACTGCTTTTGTTTTCTAGGTAATCCACCATAGAACCTGTTTTCTAAACTGCTGTTAAATTAACCATCTTAGTCAGGGTGACTGGCAAGGAGATTTAATTCAGTGCATGACACTCCAAGTCCAGTTTTGGTACAGCATACCAGGTGTTCCACAGTTAACATTTGTTCACCTGAATGTCCCTGGACGTGGTCCACACCATTCTCTCCTGTGTTAAAGGGCTACAAAAATAAATTCATGTTTTGGTGCTGAAAAATAATTTTAAGCAGTTAGTAAAAACACTGCTCCCAGATACATAAATTGAGTTCATATGTTAGGAGCTAGGATTATTCATTCGCTGACATTTCTATGTCTGTATGTCTGAAGGCTCAACTAATCTGCAGTTTTAAGTAATACAAGACTCAGCACAAAATGGGGGGGGGGCTGGTATTGTGACTAGTACCACTGTGACAGATTCTCACAAGGTCACAAGGACACTCTGACCTTCCCTGCCAGGCCCCATCTGTTCCCATACTCCTCTCTAGGTTCACAGTTGACTGCTCTACACCTACAGAAAGAACAGACTTGAGCTAGTGCCATTTTCAAGGTATAGCTGCTTTGAAAGAATGGTGTCAAATTCCTCAGAAGTTTCAAAACTGAGAAATCACTGTTTGTGTCACTTGGTACCAAATTTTCAAAAATCCAGAGCTATAGCTACTTATGTGCACAAAACCTTGAGTGGAATCACTAATGAAAAATGATAGAACCTTAGAAATATAGTGGTTTCAGAGCTATTTCTCAGCATAGGCAGTTCCCATTTTATTAAATGTGGTTTAAGGCTCAGAATAAACTCTATGATAAATTCATCAGCCATGTTATGGGGGTGAAACAGGCTTCAGTGGGCTGGATGGGACATCCATTTCCTACGTGAAACACTTCTCTTAGGGGTGCTGTCTTCGGTGCTCAAGGGGGTGAGAACAGAGCCGTTGTCTCCCCGCCAGGTAAGGTAGGAAGTACCACCATGAGCTGGGGAAAGGCAGCGCAGTAGACCAGAAACCACTGCCGCTCCTGGAGACTCTAGGAGGGATCCTGTTCAGGCGCCCCCCACCTCCATACACCCCAGGCTAGCTGCTTAGCCCAGCCACTTGGCCTAAGGAAGGGCGTGCTTCTCATTCCTAGATACTGAAAATGTTGGCAGCTCGACAGAAGCCAGTGTTACACTAATTTCTGTTTAGCTTCCTCTCCAGTCCCAGCGACTCCCATCCTACAGCTGGAGGAGTGCTGCACCCACAACAACAGCGCTACGCTGTCCTGGAAACAGCCGCCCCTGTCCACGGTGCCCGCCGAAGGATACATTCTGGAGCTGGATGACGGCAATGGTGGTCAGTTCCGGGTAAGTGGAGAACCTACGGCTTTTCAGCCAAAACCGGTGACGACCTCGGAGGACCCACCATGGAGTCTCCGACCCATCCCGGCAGGGCCTGCCTGCTCTTCATCTGAGGCCTGATTTCTCCATGTCCCATCAAAGAAGGACAAAGGAGTCCCTGAATAGAAACTGCTCCACTCTTCTGAAGAGAAAATATTGATACGTGCAGTACTGCCAGCTCTGGTGTCAGATTGCCTGCATTCAAGTCCCAACTCCCCCACTTGGCTCTGGGACTGTGCCCATTTCCCAGCTCTCTGAGCTTTCAGGTCCTCATTTGTAAAAAGGGGATGACAATAATATGTGCCTCGTGCACTGTTGTTAAGAGCCACTTAGATAATTCATATAAAATTCTTAACATACTGCGATCTCAGACCCCAGTCTACTGAGTATCCCACTGACAAGTTGTCATTTTAAGGCTGTGCTTTTGATGCAAATTATTTTTACTCATTACATCAGCATAATGTTGCAACGTGTACAGCTAAAGAGAGAGGCATCTGCCTAACCTATGCTAAGGATGCATTATGCTAGGATTTATTTTAAGCTTTTGAAATGTCATTCTTCCTCCCTTCCCTGTTTCCTCCCTCTTCCTTCTGTACTGTGGTGAAAATCTGAATACTCATGATTTCCCTTCCTAAACTTCAAAACTCCTATGCTTTGTGGCAGTTTCTGAAGTTATCAGTGGGTTATAAACATAGCATAGAGACCACTGCATGTTTTCAAACCTGTTTTTTACAAATCATACTGATGAATAAAGAGCTCAGTAGGTATAATATACTGAATAAATGCCAATAATAATAATAAGCAGAATGCTAACTGTAAGTACCCAGTTTTCATCTTTTAAGCCCTATCTGCTAATAACTAGCATTCAGTAAGCTGCCAGACCCATGCTAAACACAAGGCACTATGCTAGTCAGTTTGCACGTATGACCTTATATAATCCTCACACCAACCTCATAAGGTAGGTATTTTTGTCCCCATTTTACAGAGAAGGAAACTGAGGCTAAAAGAGGTCAGTTCAGTGCCCAGTAGCTCACAGGATGAGCTCAGATCAGGCAGACCCCAAAGCACCTGCTCCTGTCCACCCTGCAACATTGCCTCCTGACCAGCCCCGGGCAAGGGTTGGAGTTAAATGGTGGCCTGTTCTTTTCTGCCCCTCAGGAAGTGTATGTTGGAAAGGAGACCATGTGCACCGTGGATGGTCTTCACTTCAACAGCACATACAATGCTCGCATCAAGGCCTTCAACAAAACAGGAGTCAGCCAGTACAGCAAGACCCTGGTCCTCCAGACGTCCGAGGGTAAGGCCCTTCAGCAGTATCCCTCAGAGCGAGAACTGCGAGGCATCTAGAATGGCTGGCAAGCCCGGAGGTAACCCCACCACTGCCCACATTCGCAAGTGTTTCCATGACTTGCCCTGCATTCTGGCACAGAGCCGCTGTTTCTCTCCTGCCTTTAGCGAGCCCATGGTATGTGGACGTGATCAAACCAAAGAGTCCACAGCGGCAGTTCCAATGGCCTTGGCCGGCGGCTTCCTTTGATAACGCTCTAAATAAGCTGCAGCGGAAGAAGCTGAAAAGTGAAGGCCTCAATGTGCCGCGGTGTGTGAGACAGATGTATGTAGGCTCTAGGGCAGGCTCCCATTCTCCACGATACACACCACTGGCCAGTTTTGCCCAGACGATTCTCAATTGCTTTGTAGCGCTGGCTTGTGTCTGAGGGCGGGGCTGAGGTCCTTTCCAGCTGCGGATTTATCTGACTGAACGTGTTTCCAGGGGGTGTGGGGCGCAGGAGCCTTTCCAAGAGGGCCTGTCGGCCACTCCTGGCTTAACCAGCAAGTTCTGTTTCACACGCTGGGACCGAGGCTCCCCGTGGGCACCAGCCAGGAAGAGGCCAGCGCCTCTGCGTTACCTCGCCATTTTCACCTTTGCCAGTCCCTCTAGGCTTGGTTAGGCTGTCCGGGGCCTCCGCACAAGGTCCATCTCCAGACAACTTTTGCTTCTTGGCTATACTGTAAATATTTTGACCATCAAAGGCAAGCCATCCATGTCAGGAGAGGGGCTTGCATTTGATGGCCAGGTATAACCTCTGAGGCTGTTAACATTTTCACTCTAAAAGCAACTGCAACACATGAAATGAAACCTATGACGAGGTATTTGTGGTCGGTGCCAAAGCATTTTCAGACCTTCTGGGTGTCACTTTAATCATAGAAGCCACCCCCATCCCATGGCATTCTCCGTAACTTCCCTCTGCAGAACTGATTATGTTGATTTTGCTCACATTCCAAATGTTAGCAAAAAGAACTGTGCTCCGCTTCCCACAAACCTCAGCATGTGCCAGTCACCCCTAAAACGGTTCACATGGTTAAAAATAAGCACAACTTCAAATCCCACAGCAAGGTTGAAAGGCCCCTAGTCGTGAAAACCACACTTGGGGAGCACTTGTAAGTCTGAATGATGCTACTCAAAGAGAAGGATCTGGTGAAGGGGAAATGCCCACATACCTATCCCCCTTTGGGTTATAGGGATGTGGTAGCCGAGCCTCCCCTGGGATGATCATTTTAGCAACTTCTCTCTGGGAAGAGACCTGTCAGCTGAGAGCAATTGCCTCTTTTCCCAAAGCACCATGCTAGATGCTAAAGCCCTCCAGAAGTGTTCCTAGGTGCAATGCAGAAGGCCCTTGATGGGGATGGCCTTGTTTCCCATGTGTATACAAAGCGGTTTGATTGAAGAGTGAAGTGCATGCTATCAGAGCAGGGAGACAATCTGCAGCAGCGTTGTTCATCTGTGTCACCAGACCTATGGGAAAACTATTTCTATTCATAATGCATCATGGAAATCATACTATTCTGCTAAAATCAGTTATTAGCATAGCAGCCTGAGCACTTATGTCTCTCTTTTCATCCTGCAGGAGGATGTAGTTTCTAAGTTTCGATTAATGTTCATAAGATTATGGTGTCTAATAAATTACAGGATTGGAACTGCGATCCTTGGTACCACAGTCACAGAACTGGGGGTCATTTTCTAAAAGAAACTAACGGAACAAGTCCTCTTCCAACAAAGAAACTGTACTGTAGAAATTAATTTCCTCCATGAATTTTATATATTGTGTACAAATATAAGGTATGTATCTAAATACAAAGAAAACCCTATCATCGTGTAGATATCAGTATTCTCTGTTACTGCACAGAAGTGATTTTCTCATGATGAAATAAAGTTCACACACATACTTTCTCCATAACTTTGGTTTGTTCTATTTGTTTCTCCCTCATTCTAATTCATTCCAACAGTGAGACAAGATTTAGAAAGCAAGAAAAAATATAACGAATAGCTTATTAGGAAAAAACAGATTTGATCGATCTGTAACAATTGAGAAAGCCTGTAGAACTAAAGAATTATACCTCTTTTTTTGTTTTTTAGAAAGCAATGAGAAAAATGCCATTAACAAGAGTTTTAATAAGTTAACTGAACTTATACTTTATTAATCTTATTTCTTACCATTCCTGGAAAGATTTGCTTTGGAGATTTTTTTTCTTTGCTGCTGTTGTGGGTGATGGGATGGTTGGTTTGCTTTCTACTTTAATAAAATCTTTTATGTTCTTTTTAGCAAGAGTTGACCCCTTTCCAAGGTTCAAAATAAAAAGTCTGTATCACAGAAGGGTACGATCTCGTATGTGATAGCAAGTCTAACTCGTATTTACATGCATTTAGTCCAAGGTTTAAATCACTTATCACTTATACTCTCTGAACTATTAGAGAACCTTCTGCTGACCTAAAGGTAACTTTATGCAGGGGAGATCAAATGTCCACATTGTTGTGAATTCTGACCTTTTTTTTCAAAAGCAAATTTGTTTGTCTATTTGTTGGGCAGTATTTGATAAGTGTCTGATATGGGTATAGAGTGTTGAGCAGAGGTCACCCAGCTGTCACGGAGCTCACAGTCTAGGAAGAGAGACAGGCCTTAAAGAAATAGACATGCAAATATTGCATACTTACAAATTACGATAAACACTGTGAGAGAAGGAAAAGGGACCGTAAGGAAGACATAATTTATATAAGGGAATCAGTCAGGAAGACAATGAAAAATAATTTAATGCAATGGAATTATAAAGAATGTGTTATCAAAAGAGAAAAGGAAAGGAAAACAAATTAGTATATGAGTTCAAGTTTGCTTAGTTCCCTGAAAGCAAAGTTCTTGGGAATGTACCTAACACAGCCATGAGAATAAGACCAGTTGCAGATCTAAACCAAATTACCCTGACTTAAGAAGAAACTGAACTGTAAGCAATTAATAATTTTAATGAAATTTTAAAATAAGGCCCACAACCTGGTTGTATATATCTTTAAAGTAATTCATTTAATAGCTGTGATGGCTGTGTCACGGTCTCTGAAACCATCTACAAAAGAGTATTTGTTTAAAATATTATGTGACAAGGCCTTGTTAATACATAGAGTTCTAGGGCTCATTCTGTGTCTGGGAGACTATCCTCCTGCCCCCCACCCCCAAAGAAAAATAGACATGGGTGAGAATAGGACGGAGAAATTTTTGTTCATTTTTCTCTATTTTCCTTCTACCTACCTAAACAGACTACTTTTTTTTCTTCTTTTCAAATCTGGAGAAAAAAATAAGATAGACCAAGGATAATATTCCTGGTGCTCAGATAATTCACTGAGACTATTACCTGGCTGGAGAAAGGTCTTTCTCTGACTTCCCTCAGCTCTCAGAGCCAGGCAACTACTTCACACAGCCTTCTCAGCACAGGAGGAGCTGCAGCTCACCAATCCTTCAGGGGAATTAGAACACAGAGGGTGTTGCCTTCTGTGCAAAAAATACTCTTTAATCCAAATCTTTGCGAAAAAGATCATTTCACTGGACACATTCTTAGAAGTAGAATTACTAGACTAAAGAGTATGAACGTTTTTAAGCCCTTGATCTATGTTTGCAAATTGCTTTCCGGATAGATTTTACACCAGAAATGTATGAGCCGTTCCATTTTTAATATCACCTTAATTCTACTATTTAGAGTTTAATTTCGACTAACAAGCAGCCTCTTCTAAAAGTAAAAATGTTTCTAACAGAGGGTTTTTTAATTCGTATTTTCATAGACATAATATTCTGATTGTCTTACATCTAATAGCTACATGAAATACAACACACTACAGGGAAAATGAACATGATCTAAAGGGAAGGAGAGACTTCTCAGAGAAGGGAGAGAGAAATCCTAACAGAGGGAATAACTGTAGGTAAGGTAAAAACGTCAAATTATGCCTTGAGCTGACTTTGCAAAGGAGGCCTCATTCACTCACAAACATTAATTGAGCGAGCCGATTTGACGCTCGCAGCGATGCATACAGCATGGCCCTGCCCAGTGACTATGGGCTTTACTCTTCCTCCTTCCCTGAACTCCATGGCACCTGGCTCAGAGTGCCTAAAACTGTGGTACCACCTCACCCCTCGAGAACGAAGATTTCCACCCTACAGTGTAGGCAGTCATCTTCCAGTCAAGATGGAAGCAACAATGACCTGTGATTGGTAGGAAAAGGAAGGACAGAGTTCAGGCACAGAAGCTCCTACGTTGTTCTCACGGCAGAGCCCTTGGTGTCACTCGGCTCTCCCTCTTTTTATGCACGATTCCGCTGAGCTCACTGACCCATTTGCAAAGATCACAGCAGACCGGAAACCTCACGTTAGAAGAGAAAGGAATTTGGTATAGAAGTGAATTGAGGCTATTGGCAGCACTGAGCAGGGAAGGTAACTGGAAAAACTGTGAACAATCCAAAAAAAAAAAAAGGGGGGGAGAGAAAGAACGTTCTGTGGCATATGCTCAGAAAGTCAGAAAGTATATAATGCATTTTAGAAAGATTTCCACCTAATACATTTAAAAGTCAGTATATATTCTGGAACTCTTGATAATGGAGTATTAAGTATATCAGAAGGCTTTATGGAATTACAGTATAAGTACCCCTCAAAAAAATACTATGGTAATTTTGTGTAGAGCTTCCAAGAACTTTCTTCATTGCCCATTAAAAGATTCCATGAAAAAAGACAGCAATTTGAAAGCCAGCAGATATTTTTAGGATACGGAAATCCAGCAGAGGAATTGTATAAAAGCTATCCATTTACTATAAGGTCCTAAAAATAGGGATTCTTTTCTCTTCACCCTAAGACTGCTATATACCTCTGTACCCACTGCTATTGTTTAAACCTCCCTTCTGTTCTGTTGCTGCAACATTCCAGATTTGCCCTATGTATTACTTTCCCATTGCTGCTTTAACAAATTACCACAAGCTTAGCAGCTTAAAACGACACAGATTTATCACCTTACAGTTCTAGAGATCAGAATCCTAAATGGGTTTCACTGGGCTAAAAGTGAGGTGTCAGCAGGACTACGTTCCTTGGAGGTGGTTCTAGGGGAGAATCTGTTCTGTTTCTTTCCCAGCTTCTAGAAACCACCGGCATCCCTTGGCTCACGGCCCCTTCCTCCATCTTCAAAGCCAGCAGCATAACGTCTTCCAATCTCTTTCTGACTCTAACCCTCCTGTTTCCCTTTTATAAGCATCCTTGTGATTTATTACCTTGGGCCCACCTGCATAGTCCAGGATAATCTCCCATCTCAAGATCCTTAACTTAGTCACATCTGCAAAGTTCCTTTCGGCATGTTAGGTGCCATAGTCACAGATTCCGGGGATTATGACATGGAGATTTTTTGATGGGCCATTGTTCTGCCTACCGCACTCTATGAGGAAAGTGTTATTATTATTATTCCACTCTACATATGGCAAAACGGAGCCTTCCCTCTCCTATCCTGGGAGAGGATAAATGACGTGCCAGGTCTGGGCCTTTCAGCTCCTTTCAGCCCAGCACAGTACACTTTGATGCTGACATCAAAACAGTGCTATTTGCACTCAACCAAAAAGAGGAAAAGAGGAAAAACTACCCTAAGTCTGTTTGCTAGATGTCTGAAGACAGCTTGTAGAAGCAGTACTGTGTAGCTGCCTCACATGTTCATCCAGAAACCCCAGGCAGAAATTGGACGTTAACACTTTCAGTCATGTTAGACTTTTGCTCTAAAGAACAATATTCCTGCTTTAAGAAGGAGATGTGAGAGTGACTGTCATTTCCAGTATCCAAGCATGTCCTTGGGTCCTGTCCTTTTTCCATGTCTTCCCTCTGGCTCCCCAACCCCCCGGGTTGAGCTTCTCTCCAACGTGGACACTTTCAGCTGGCAGTGATGGGTCACTGCCTGGGAAGGAAAAGGATGTCAGAGCCACATCTTTGAGGTCCTTGAAAGACCCCCACCAAGTGAGGTCTGGGACTGGGAGCCCTGCTCGGGTTGAAACCACAGAGCTATTTATTCACAGAAGCTCTCAGCCCTCCAGATCTCAACTGTGAGGAAAAGTGGGAAGCATAATCAGGGATCATGAGAGAATCAGGCTGTAGATAAGGCTGTAAATTGTAGCATTCTCTGCACACAGGTGCTCAGAGCACTGAGCAAAAGTGCTCTCAAGCATTGTCTTACTTGAACAGCCGTAAAAGCCATCTCCCCAATGCTTTCCAGGATTGTTTTATCTAATGACAACAAAAGGGTTGGGACTCTTGAAATCACATCTTAGAAACTGCTTTCTAAAAGGGGACATAGAAGGTGTTATTCATAAAGATTAAAATGCCTTTTTCTTTCACATTAGGCTCTCAGCATCACAGCACCCTTTCCAGTGTGCTAGCTTCTTGTCCCACACATCACAGAAAATAACCCAGAGAATATTCAGTGATGCAGGCAGAATACAGGCCCAGAATGACCCCAGATGCATCTGTTCAAAAGTCTCTTTGCAGATATTTTATAGTGATTTGGGGCCAGGATAAGTGCTGTACTCTTAAACCTTAATGTACTGAGACACACGCCCACCCTACTTCCCACCAGAGAATGTGTAACCTTGTGGAGGGAAAAGAACCTCATCTGATCTCAGCCTGCCCACCTTGTGTGGTCAGAATCCCAAAGGGGAGGGTGACGTATTTGCCTTTCAATTCCTAACCACCACAGTCCACGGAACCACTCTATATAGACAAGAAAGATTCATCCTCAGTATAATGCAGGGTGTGGAGAATGATAATTAGGTCCTCCACACAATCCTTGGTCACCCCTGAGACCACTGAAATGTGCCCCATGGCCTATAGCATCGACCTTACCTTTTATACGTTTCCAAGGCACAAAAGAGAGCAATGGCCTTGTCAGCCCCCAAATTTTATCTACCAGGAATTGATGTGCCTGGGGCCCTTATCCTGTCCCATCACAGGTGGCAGTGTGACTTAGATGTGTCCCTTAATCTCTCTGGACTTCACGGTTTTGTTTGGCGGTGGGGGGGGGCGGGGATTGTTTTGTCTCTAAAACTATAGACTTAGAGCAGATGACCTCTAAGTTTTTACAGTTAATACCCCCTGGTTTTCTTCTGTGGCTTCTCTCTTCAAAATCACGGCCGAAAGCTGTTACTATTTCAGGAAACGCTATGGACTGGCGTAGCCGCCTCCTACTTGCCCCAGGGGTTCTAGTGGGTCTCAGAGGTTGCCTGTGACACTGAAAATTCAACACTAGTAGGAAGTAGCCGGTAAAGGATCACACAAGGAAAAGCGTATGGTCCACTCTGCCTCGGCTGTAGTTTTCATGACTCCGAGCACCAGAGCCGTCCCTGCAACCCCAAATAAAAGTATCTAGTTAGAGGGATATGCATTTCCAGGACAAATTCCTCAAGGTAGGTAAACCATACCTGAACAAATCCAGGTAGATTTTATGAAATCCAAGGTGAGAGGCATCGTGACAGCTTTCAGAGCCCAGAGAAGAGGTGCTTTGCTCTTTCTAATTTTGACAACATGCACGACATCCCAGAGAATTGCCTGATTTTCCATAAGACCGAATTGGATCCAAACCCTGTTTTCGCTTTTGGAGAATGTGCTTTGCACTTGACACTCTGGGGAGCAGTTTGGTCCTTTGGAATCTTTTGTATCTCTTTGAAATATAGGAATTTTCAGTTCTTCTGATGATAGTTCCTTATGAATCATGCCCTGGTGTTCTAACTTGGAGTGGAGGACTTGGTGACAGAGTGTGCAGCTGTCCCAAGGGTGGAAAGAGCCTGTTGCCTTTCTTCTTTTAAAAGGAGCTTTTCAGAACGGAAGTGTTTCTCACTTCTCAACTGCAGTTCATGCCACACTTAAGAAAGATTATAATACCACCTTTCACTGTAAATTATGTACCAGTGGGACATAACTGTGACTTTGGATGCTCATTAGATCATTTAAGGACACTCAACCCCTTCATTCATTTCTTTGTCTCTTTTCAAGTCTTCCCAACAAAAGCAAATTATTTTACAGCTGGTTTATAATTGAACTGAAACTCATCTTTAACGCTGCTCGTGCAGCTCTTAGTGACATATCTTGCCTTACTGTACTCTGAAATACAACCATCTTGTTGAACCAGCACCCAAGGACTGCTTAAGTTATGAAGCTGTTCACTACCAGACAGGAAGATAACCAAGAATTCTACCAGAGCACAATACAAGCTGGGTTAGCCTATGGAATCCCTGTCAGTTTGCCTTTCCTCTTTGAATTCCAAAAATAATACCTCAAAGACTGTACTTTACATTTCCAAATATTCCACATCTGTAGAAATCTTTAGTGCACTGTACATGTTGGAATCAGTCAAGAAACTCTACCCTCAGAAGTATAAAAACCAATTAGTAGTATAAGATACAGATTTTCTCTAAATACGGTCAGTTCTCCTCCCAACTTCATGCGTCCCATTTCCCAGCTGCTCAGGTTTAATGCAATGTCTGCTAATGAAGAAATAAAATAAATATACAGTAAGGCAAAAAAGGAGCACACCACTTAAATATTCTTTTTTTGCCTCAAACCCAAAAGTCAGTAAATAACAAGTGTGGTCCCCAGCCAATCTTTGCTTTGATGATTCTTGATTACTTCTTCCAAGCAGAGGCCCCAACTCCAGAGTCCGGCCAATCCAGGTGGGAAGGGAAAGCAGTCCAGGCAAAGGCAAGAGGAGAGTGATGGTCACTGACAGAGTTGAGGGAAAGTGTGTCTCGTCACACTCCCATTATAAACACTGTCCTCATCCCAGAGTTACTGATATGCCCGGAGCTGCCACACCAGTATTCCGTTGGCATTCTGTTTCCCGTTGCTCTTTCCTGCTAAACTGCTTTTTGCTCAGCAAAGCTCTTCAGCAGACAGGATCACTGCATGTGATGAAACATGACAAAAAAATTAAAAATCTTTGAAGGGGCTATTTTTCTTCCTCCAGCGACCTATACGTGAAAAATTAATAATAGTTATCCTGGTTATTAGCTATGACCTGAAACATAGCTTCATATCATGTATTCTGAAAAAAGCACTAACCCAATTCCTCTTTGTCGTGACTGACAGAATATTAATGGCTGAAAAGCCTTCTCCAGATCTCAGTAATTGTGCTTTGAAGGAGAGGTAAGGAAGTGGCATGTACATCCTTCCTGCATCCTGGGTGTAACACAGAATACACTCTTGGGTAGCTGTGTGTAGGCTCAATGTTAGTTGTGTGATTTGGCTAAACATGGGTGTGGCACCACTGTTCCCAATGTTGTCTTACTGTCTTTGGTTCATGTCTTTGAACATGTCCAGAGGGGCACGATGAGGAGAGTAAAGATTTGAAATCCACACCCTAGAAGAAAGGTTGGAAATCGATTCTATTTATCCCAGAAAAGGGATGATTTAAAGGGGACCGGTGACTGCTCTCAAATATTTGAAGAACTAGCGCGCTGTTCTGTACGGCCCCAGATAGTAATGGTACGATTAAGGAGTCGAGTTCCCAAAGAGATATATCCAGACCCATGTCAGCAATGACTACAAACAGGAGGGGGCTGCCGGAGGCCATGAGATCCTCAACCTAGGGGACTTCAAGGGGAAGCTTGTGATTGCTGCTCAGATGTTATCGAGATAAGTGTCTTCCCTCTTAGACTCCTGCAACCTAAGGTAATATCAAGTGACTTAGATGACCTGTAGGCAACTGACCCAACACTTGCACCATGTGCCCATGGGGAAGGGCACAGAGAGTCTGCTGGGATCAAGTGGAAAGTGCTCTCTTGCACTTCATTTGGACAATTTTCATGACAAGGTAGGAAGTTTTTTTTAGGAGCTTCTTAGAGAAAATGGGGTAAGAGCCCAGCTGGTAGGGTATGGGAGGCCATAGGTGGGAAAAATTCAGAGACAGAGATGGAGTGATTGGGTAACATGTATATTAAATAAGCTTGCTTGAATAGAGAGTATGGTTCAAGACTGAGAGGAGTCAGGGACAATTGGGTCATCAATAAATAACGGATCTACATAAAAGGACAGAAAAGCTAACCATTTTAGTGTCAAGTTATTAATCCCATGAATAACCATAGCTGCCCTCAGCCCAGTCCCGCAGAGTGGTACCATCACCAACTCTAAGTGCTTCTTCCCAGTGCTGAGAATAGAAAAGGGGAGTATGATGGGATTGGATATGCTCCCTGAGTCTGGATGCAGTACACGTCTCTTCACTGGTTTTCAGATGATTACCTGAGAGTTCAGTATACTCTGAAATTCATTCTACTGTATGTGTCCTTTCCCTTAATTTTCAGGGCAACGAGTATTTTAAGGATAATGAATTAATTATTATTAGTTGGTGAAAAATACATTTCCAAGCAAATTCTTGTTAAAAATGTTTTACTGAGATAAATATAATTGTAAATTCTCTCCCTAAAAGAAGCCCGTATCAGTTTGTGGTGCTGTGCAATTGTCTTTCAAATTTTTCCATTAAACTAAAAGACTAATTCCCCCCTGAGATCATTATAATGTAAATCATTTCTGAACAAGGAAAGGATCACACATGCCAAATTACCCGAACCATTTGAAGTTTAGGTAGAAGAAAATTGGAATGTATTATTATTGGGAACACAAAGCCTTAACTCCATAAGTAGCCATTTCTTTTCTCTGAAAATCTGCTTTACACTTTTCTGTAAAAAAGTAAAAAAGAAAAAGAATTTTCCCCAAGGATAAGTCTAAAGCCTGAAAAGCTAATTTTAATATGCTCAGAAATGAAAATGAGACCGGGTTGGCAGTATTAAGCTGAAATGCTCCACCAATGCCCTTGCTCTGAGCTCTTCAAATAGAATCCCGTTCTGCACACATGTGCTCCACTGAGCATGTGCAGAATAGCATTTGGATAGGATAAGGATGTGTTCAACACAGAGGAACATGCTAACAGACTCAAACCAGAAAAATATTCCCAGGAACACTCTCTGGCCACCAAAACAAAATTATTTTTTCAATGAGAAGAAAGTTCCTTGGTGGTTTTGGACATAGAATACTACCATCCTGCCATCTGTATTTCCTAAATTATTACTATCAAACTAAGCTCTAAGAAGGCCCCTATTGGTAAAACATCTGTCTCTGACCAGATAACCCTACTGCATACAACCATCTATTGTTCAACAAAAGAGAAAGGAATGATTTTAGTAATTTAGAGGAACTACCTCTAAATTACTCTAAATGTTAGAACCAGATCAAGTAATTGATATGTCCTTACTCTGGGATAATAGTGATCTTCATGCCAGACCTGACTGTCTGAAAATAAAGACATTTTTGCCACAAATGCACCTCACCACTGCCCATGGTCTGTTTATTGTTAGAGAACCAGAGATGTTCAAGGGCATCGTTAGGGTCTCATCTTAATGCAGAGACAAAGGTAAGGCTCCTTCCCTGATTACTTGTTCAGCCCTATCTTCCTCTCCCATTCAAAGAGCAAGTCTTGAGTGTGCTGGTATAGAAAAACCATCTCGTCCATTTAGAAACGGAAAAAATAAGAGACAAAAGGAAAACTATGGAACAGCAAAGAGTTGGTCAAAATCGTCACCTCCTAAATAGAAACTCTTTAAGAGGCCATCGTTGTACAGGTAGTAACATCGAAGGGAGCTGGAGAGGGTGAAGTATTAATCTCCTCTTGGTCATCAATGGGTAAAATTTACCTCTAAGGTTTCTAAATTCAACTCGAAAGATATTTAATTAAACGGAAACTTCCAATACCTTCTCTACCACTAAAAATTGGGAGAAGAGAAGACAATTGTCTGTGATATTTGAAGTATCCTCTGGTCATGTGTTCCAACCTGCCGAGAATTCCCTCCCAGTCTCAAACCACATTGGCAATTACGGGGTGGATGAGGCTTTGTGAAAATGCATTCGTCAGGCAGGTCTTGGGGAAAACTGTGCACAGCAGGTGGCAGATTTCTGATCTCTAGTTTGCGTTGATCTTACATTTAGACACAGATTCAGAAGAACAGACAGTCCCTTTTCCAGTGCCTTCGGAAAGATTGCCGCTCCGTAGAATGAGTCCTTTCTCCTCCACCCTTAATCTACAGCCCAGCTTCCCCAGGAGATCCTACTTTGATTTCCGATCCTCACCCCATCAGCTGAGCTTGCATTCCTCTTTGCAGTCTCTCAATGCACCGGGTGAGCTGAGCTCGTCTGACCTTTCCTCTTGATCTCTGTGCCTTGAAGGCATCTCTGAATACCTGTTTCGTTCTTGGCGTCCACGTGCGTGCAGAGGGTGATGAGCTAGTCTCTGTGTCTGTGGCCTGCTTCCGGTATGAGGAGCATTTGGATGAGGGAGCTTTGTGGCATTCTTGTGTGTGTGGTGTGAGGACCAGCCCATCGAGCTGTGGTCAATGTATATAATGGTGTCGGAAAGTGATGAGTGAAGTTGTTCTTTTTGCACAAGCTGGTACCACCATGGGAAACCTGCTCTGTCATCACATGCAGTGGCATAGCACGCGCAGATGCTGGCTGAGTGGAGGCTGTGGCCTTAGTGTGGAGGTTTGCAGCCCTGCTGTATCCAGGAAACCAGCTGTGTCTGGGAGACTGGATCAGTGCACCCAGCCTGGAGTGGTCTGATTAAACATAGACTCAAGAGATCTTTATTGAAAAAATAAAAGTAAAAAACTTGCCGACAGCAGAATACATCATACAAAGCAGACACACCAGAGAGCAGCAAGTGAAAGTATTTCCGGCCGAATCCTGCGCTCCCTGGTCAGACAGGGTCATGGCTGATTTTTTTCTAAGCAAAGGGGAGGAACCACCACCAGCTAAATCAGAAACCCTCAACTAGCCTAAGGCCCAAAGATGGGAGTCACTGAAAAGTCTGGCCTCCCGAAGTTTCCTACAGCTAAGAGGGTTGTGACACGGCTTCAGGCTGATTTCAGGAAGCTGGACTAGTGATACTATGCCATGAACTCTGTCTAGCCAATAGAATCCTAAAATATCTAAACTGCAGTCCTATTTGATCTCTTCAGGACTATATTGTAATCAGGGATACTTACGATGCACATTTCACATTTCCAAAGGTTTCTTTTGTTTGTTATTTTATTCTGTTTGCTCATCCCACATCCTGGAATGAAGAAGCCCACAGCATGACAGTGCAAAAAGGATGCAGGGACTTCAAGCTCTCTTTAAAATGACATTTTTCTTTGTGCTTTTATGTTTCTTAATGTTTTTCTGTGCGCTATTGGCTTTTAGACATGCTTTGTTATGGAAGCCTTTTCACTTGTGTCTAATGTACTGAAATATTGTTATAGTCTTTGTAATGTATATTGTCTCAAGAATAAAATATGTGGGTTTGGGGATATCTGATGGCTGTATTTGACACCATTGTTCTAGTTGTATCGTTGAAACTTAAATGTACGATGGTGTGTTTAAAGTAGTGTAAAAAAGATTTCAGAAAACTTGTTTTGAAAAAGACTTGCACAAGGCATGATTCATTTAAAAAATTTAAAAGCCCTATTCAGATTCTACAAATTTATGTCCAAAGTTGGATATCAGATTCAGTTTTAAAACTCCAGGTGTTCTGTACTCACTAAGTTCTAACCTGTGAATAGGAATTGAAGTGATAATTGATACAAACTAAACATAAGTATTCAGCCATGAGTTGGAGAAAATGATTATTCTGCATATCAATTCATCCCAGAGGAAAAAAAAAACCAAAAGTAATATCATAATCTTTACATTTTGTTTTTAATTCAATCATTAGTCCTTTCTAAGGTGCTTTCTTAATTCTTCTAAAATTCTTTTAATTCAGTGTATTATCCTTTATTTAGCACATAAGGGCCTTACTGAATTGAAAAAACATTAAATGATCCTTTCTAGGAGATACCCTGGTGCTCGTCAAAAACACATTTCCTAGATCAGTCACTGACAGCACTTGAAATTGTAGTTCACACACCTTTGAACATTTTAAGACTAGACTGCTTCATCCGCCCTGATGAAACTTCTCATGGAGTAGGTAAGGGGATGTTAGGGAAAGAGGGAGACGGTTGCAAAAGTCGCACAGGTGATTCCAATACATCTCTGAGGTCACTCCCACCCCCTTCAGCACCATTTCCCCCTCCCTCCCTTAGGTGAAAAGGACTCATGTAGTAAAACAATCTAAGAAAGAGATGAGGTCATTTTCATATTTACGACATTTAATTCATGTCATTATTAATAATTACCAGATGTATGTATTAACTAAGGCTTACATTACACATCTAGTTATATAATTATCATGTGACTTGAGCCCAAGTAACAGCAAAGGCCTCTGGGCCTAACCAGAGTTAGAAGTACATGGAACAGTGATATAGAATGGAGTTTTATCAAGACTCAGTGATTTCTCCATTTCAATTGGATGAATTTTTCTCATTTTCTTCTGAATATGGAAACTTTAGTGGAAAAGATTAAACTCGGAAGATGATGAAAATTTAAGCTGTACAGTTTAGAAACAATTGGAGGAGATTTTATTAAATGAAAAAAAAAAAAAAGATGTACTATTCATTTTGAAAGAGCAGAGAGGCAATTTTTACCCAGGCAAGTAAACTAATATAGAAAGGGCTTTGGTTTTTCATGAATCAGGCCTCTGGTGACTCTCTTCAGCTGGTGCTTTTTACATGTATACAAATAATTTTTATTGACCTGGTTGTTGTTTCATAGCTTTGATGTGTAGTATCTCTTTATAGGATGCAATTTTGAGACACAATCTGCACCTTACTCTCAATTAGGCAAGTATACCTATTGTAATTGTTATCTTTTACATATGTGCTTGGTGTGCTCCACTCCCTTCACAAAATAAACGGTGGCAGCTTATTCTATGTCAATAGAATTGTCTAATTGTCATTCAAATCCCATTATAGCAGTTTCTCACATGCGCAGAAAAATGAGTCTGTATTTTGAAATCTTATGCCTCAGAGAAGATTACTTTTCCCCCAGCTTTCTTGTACATCAATGCAAAGCACTCTTTATAAGCAGAGCACTTGTGGGCAAAGGTACTAATCAGACTGATACAGTTTCAAACTGAGTAGTGTATGCAGTTTTAAACTGAGCCCTTTTTTGGTATGAGTCTATCAAGAGAGACATGTTTTCTTATCAATGTCAATTTTGCTTCCTATTTCTCTCTCCCATGCCTTTCACTTGGAATGACAACAGTTGATATTAAAAAGCTGTTGGCAGGTATGGAATAACCTTATTCTGTTACAAATAGCAAAGACCAAAGTGCATGTGTGGTGGCTCACAGATCTGATACATCAGCAATTTCGTCTGTCCAGAGCAAGTTCTGGGCAGGTGACATTTAGAACTCGGGCACAGCGCTGTGTACAAAGACATCATTCCATCTGCACCTAAGGTCCAAAACATTTTACACGGTAGTTTTAGGAGTAACACGGAAACTGCATTTGTGGTGAAGGAAGCAACCTGTCTTACATCCAAGTCACAATCACTCATGAAAATTAGTTTCTGTTGCTGATAGCTTCGAAGCTTTTGAGCTTTCGCTAACACTGAGGAAATTTTCAAAACGAGTAGACCTGAGCACTTCTGCAGAAGGGACATTTCCTTGTTTCACTGAGTGTGTTTTATCCCTCCTCCATCTAGGACTCTAGCTCCTAGCCTCCCCGTCTCAGGGTTACACAGGCATCTTAGCGCATCCCTCTCCCCTTATGTCTCTGGTGTACTGTTCTGCCAGTCACCGGGTGAAGGGACTTGCACCTTCCAAAATCGATGCCACTGCGCTTCCGGATCACCCGGCTGGGAGTGCAGGCTGAGCCGGGTAACCCCTGCTGAATCGGTCGTGTGTCCTCCGTCTGCTTCTGGGCGCAGAGAGCCCTAGCTCCCAGGAAGTGCCCCCTGTCTGCTCACTCACAGCCCCTTCTGGCCCTGGACACCTCCTTCCCGCATGGAAGCATGAAAACGGGACAAGACGCTCCTCTCCGGCCCAGGAGTGCGTTATGGCGTGAGCTCAGTGGGTCCGTCTTAGTAACCGCCCTCCCTTCTGTTGTTCCCAGTGGCCTGGTTTGCTTTTGACCCTGGCTCGGCGCACTCTGACATCATCTTCTCCAATGACAACCTGACTGTGACCTGCAGTAGCTACGATGACCGGGTGGTGCTGGGGAAGACTGGCTTCTCCAAGGGTGTCCATTACTGGGAGCTCACGGTGGATCGCTATGACAACCACCCAGACCCTGCCTTTGGTGTGGCTCGCAACAACGTGATGAAGGATGTGATGTTAGGAAAGGACGACAAAGCCTGGGCAATGTATGTGGACAACAACCGGAGCTGGTTCATGCACAACAACTCGCACACCAACAGGTACCCTGCAGCCCCTACCCCCCAAGCAAGCCTTCTTCACGTTGGCTTCTGGTCGAGAACGAGAGCCCGAGTTCAGAGACCTGTTAAACAGACAACATGAAGGAAGACAGGCAGGCGATCTTTATGAAGTAGAAGTCTTACTGCTCTTGGCTGAGTCCCTCCTGGAGTTTTATTTTATTTTATTTGCATAATGACAGAGACATGAGTACTTTCCTAGGTCCCTCATTGCTACGTTCCACCCAGGGCTGGAAACTAAGAATCCTCATGCATATGTATTATAGAAAAACATTCCCGGATTCTAAAATCCAAACTTACAACTTCCCAGAGAAGCACTGTTGGACAAGAGACTTAGTTTCTCTGAACATCGGTTTCCAAATCCACCAATTAGGAAAATCATGTTTTTCCATGCATAAATGTTCCCGTGATTACATGAATCATGCAAAAATGCCTCCCATCCACCTGAAAATAGAAGCCACTGTTCTTCTTATTATGATTATTATCAATGCCACTTCTCAGAATAGTAGCCATTCATTAAACGAAGTCGTGTGGATGCCAATTTGGATAGTTTTGTACTTGAAGAGCTCTCTTATTATTGTATGGACTCAGAGTACCCAGTTTGCTGGGGAAAGAGAACAAAGGTAAATAAAGGTTTTCCTTTAACACCAAAATATAGGCAAGTATAATGTAACCCATGCTATCATATTTTTTCTAGACCTCCTTTTTCATACGGTTTGCGTTTTCTTCCTCAAATGTATTTGTCACACGTTTCCTAGGTAGAGAAGTGTCTTTTGTGGATCCTAGTCCACCTTATTCTCAAAGATTTCCCCAGGATACATTCATTGGTGTCTCTGGGAAAAAAACAAAAATACAGTTGTAGTCAGTTGGATCACAAGGAAAGTGAGTCAGGCAGTGGTAGGCAGTGGACTCCACTGTCTCAGCTTTTTCTGTATGCTCATCACTGCCCCTTTTCCAGCCAGTAGGACTCCTAGGTCCTTCACTTCCTGTCCCCTTGGATAGTTTCTATACAACTGCATTCAGTTGTGTATTATTCACCATCACTTGAAGTGAGCACACATGCCATTCCAGCCTGATATCAAATCCTACTAGATGTATATAAGCCATTGTCTTCAGTAATTCACATTGGGGGGGACCCTCTGTCACCAGATTCCCTGATGCCATGTACCACGCTTACTTTTCCCTTTTAGCTTCTTTATTTTGGAGTGAAGGAGTGAGTAATAACACAACTGCCACGCTATGCAGAGAAACACTTTCTTAAGGCAGAGCACATCTGCTTGCATGCAAACTGCATGTCACCAGTGCCCTCATTGCCGAAGCTGTGAATTTCCAAGATGAAATTGACACCCCTGTGTTTTAACCACTAAGGGCAGTCTGTGTTCTGCGTGCCGGGGGGGGAAAGAACAACACTCTAACATTTCTGTGCTCTGCTGAGATGAGGCTGAAGTTCAGTATTGCTAGCTCTCAAAGAGGAGGAAAAAGGCAAATCTGATCATCCATGCTCAATGGCTTCTGTGAAACCATCAATGGAAGCGTAAGACACAATTCGTGGTCAAATGACAGTCACTCCACCTCCTACAGTATAATTAATTATTTCACCTTACAGAGAGGAGATTCCTCTTCTCCGGTGTTGGCGTTTTATGAAGAGCCTCCAACTTCTCCAAATTCAGCATGCCCCAAATTACCATCTTTCTGGAATGAGCTTTTCTGTTTCAAGGAGAGCAGAAGGGCCCAAATCCAATTTTTCATGCATGTGTTTTAGGTTCAGCTTAAGTGCTTCTTTGACTTTCAAATTAAATCATTTTGTATTTAATGACGCTTAATTCACACCATATGTGCAAAGCGTGAGACCCAGCTCTAGGCAGAGCTCTGATAGCCCAGAGGCTACTTTTTGCTCCTGGCCTTTGATGCTTTGTTTTCTACTAGACGACAGCCTGTAGAGACCCTGTATGAAGGAGTTCGCTCTCAGCAACGGCAGAGCAGCACGGTGAACCTATACATTCTCAACAGGGGAGTGAAAATTGGTTTTCCAGGGAGCGAGCAAAAGATCTTACTTCTTATATATATAAAGCACAGATATACGTACAGCCCATCAGCAGATACACAGTATATCTGCGGTATTAAAACTGTAAGTGAGGAGGGGCGATTAGGGGGAAAAATGTTTTAAAAGGCTCCTGGGGTGGGGATGAGGAACAATACTTTTAAACAAGTTAAAAAATACTGGTTTAACCATACAAAACGGGAAGCTTCTAGAATGATGACAGGCAAGTGAAACCCCATGTTTTCTTTTCCCACAGAACTGAGGGAGGGATCACAAAGGGGGCCACGATCGGGGTCCTCCTAGACTTAAATAGAAAAACCTTGACATTTTTTATCAACGACGAGCAGCAAGGTCCCATCGCGTTTGAGAACGTGGAAGGGCTGTTCTTCCCGGCAGTCAGCCTGAACAGGAACGTGCAGGTGAGCTGCAGACTCTGCTTCTGAGGCTGCCCACGGGCAGCGAACTCAGCCCCTGCCCACCGAAGGCCCAGACCGAGACGCGGAGGAAGGGGGGGGGGAGGAGCGCCGGGTGGGATGGACGTGACAAGTGAGATGATTCCAGACTGGCATGAGCCCCTCGGTTATATTTAGACACAATCTAGTGAACAGCAGGTGGGAAACTGGGATTCTCTGCGCGGCTGGCTAATTAATGATTGTCCCTCTGAGCCCTAGATTCCTCTCTAGTAGAAAGGAAACTCTTGAATCAGCTGGCATGAAAACAAATGAAATGACTGATGCAAAGCGCCGTGAGTGCCAGAGAAGTGAAGGTGCGAGCCTGAAGTGCTAGCACGATGCTCAGAAATTTGGGGCGATTTCTGTGCACTCTTATCAGTTCTGTCAGGCGCTTCGGGGACGGAAAACACATACTGATGATTTACTGTAAATAAAAACAACAAGTTCTTCTCATTCATTCATTCAACAAATATCTATTGAGTGCCTTTAATATGTCAGGCACTATTGAAGTATTATGAGTATTGGTGTTTACCAGTGAAAACAAAACAAAAATCTTTCCCTCTTAGGGCTCACATTCTAGTTATAGGAGACAGACAGTGAATAATAAGCACAACTGCTATGTTAACTATATAGTATGTTAGAAGGCGATATCCAGTGGAGACAAGACCGAGGGAGGGCAGTGGCCATCTTAAGCAGCGTCGTCAGCATAGGTGGACCTTACTGTAGTCACAGGTGAGCTGAGCCTTGAAGGGGGTGAGGGAGTGAGCTGTGTGGGGCTTTCCAGGCAGAGGGAACAGCCAGGGCAAAGTTTCTAAGGCACGAGGGGCCTCACTTAAGCAAGGAAGGGCCAGGAGGTGGCAACTGGGGCAGATGAGGGGCAGTGGGAGAGAAGATCAGAGCCATGCGGGAGGGTGTGCCCTGCCAGCCTCTGCCGGGACGGGACCTTTCACTTCCGTCCTGAGCTAGAGCTCATCATCGACTGTGACCCTCATTCAGCAAATGGCTGCCTTACAATAGGATAGATAGGGCTTGAGAATCAAAACACTGCTGGTGGTTTTTGCTCTATATAAAACCACGTCTTGGAAGCTATTTTAAAAAATCCATTGTTGTTTATCAGTATGTGCAGTAGAAGTGATTGCAACCCAGTGACCTCTGCCCTTCTGTCTTGCTGCAACTAGATGGGTTTTTCTGGATGGCTGACATCTAATCAATCAGAGTGCAGCCTCTACATTGGACAAAAGAAAGCTATAGATTTCCCTAGAAGTGTGTCTTAGAAAACCCTCATTCAAAGTTTTCCACATTTTCAGCTGTTTCCCTTGCAAAGAATATTGTACTCGACGCTCTTTAGGGGTTTCTGAGTATCTTTAGAGAAAGACTCTTGGGCTGGGGAAGACAGGGACAAGACAAGAAGGGGAGAGATGACAGACAGCAGTGCACGAAATGGTTCTAGCCTGGTCCGTGCAGCTCAAGTATGAGGTTGGACAAAATTCAGTGAAATATTAAATAAGTGCCCACGTTTCTTCATACCTGGCAATCATGTAGTCCATCCCTAAATGAAAGGCTTATCCTAACTGGAATAACTAGTGGACAAATAATAGGGGAAGAGTTGTCTGCGCATCTGTTTTCTGTCCATGGACATGGCAGTGATCACCGCCGTGTGGCCAACAGGCTTTTCTACCTTCATATCCATGCCTGTGTCTTCAGTCATAGGAACACAATCTCCCCAGAATCCTTTGAAGAAGCAAGTGGCTGCGAACCATATTATCAAGTGTCTCCAAGAGTGGGGAGCCCAGCATGGTGGCCAGGTTCTTAGCACAGGCTGAACTCTACTAGAATTCTCTTCAATGCCTGGTAGAATAGATGTTACAGAAAACTGAACAGATCCCCTTTTGAGTGAGGAACACACCCGCTGTGCTCTGGGGAAGGGGTGCAGGGGGGGGGGGATCCTGCAGTGCCTTTGGGACTCACAGTCTCTTCCCACAGGTCACGCTCCACACGGGGATCCCAGTCCCCGACTGCTACTCCAGCAGAGCATCAATAGCCTAAAGATGTGCTGTGGAGGCGCCAGCTGCCTGTTCTTACCTCCACCTGAGAGCAACAGCAAGGAGCTCAGCCAGAGCTGGAGGGAGAGGGAGGAGGAGAGAGATGCTGGTCCTCGCACCCCGCAGCCCCCCTTTCCCTCCAGCCTCTCTACTGCTGTAAAGCCTGCTTTCTCTTCCATGTTCAGCAGTTCTAACCAACGGAAGACCTAGACAGCCCACCATGTCACTTTGTTTCCACAGCCAGATTTTGCTTTTAGTTACATTGTTTTTTTTACGTAGGTGAGTTATCTTTTCTTTCTCCTTTGATCATGTCATTGGTGACTTACTGACCTGGCACTGCCAAGAGAAAATTCTCCTGATAACTTTTTTCTTAAACTTTCTGTCAAGGAGGTAGGTAGTAGGGAGAGGTAAGGAAGAATGAGCTGAATTCGGAGCTTGCCGTTTAGAACGTTCTTGAGTGTTCTTACCTTGCGACCTCTCATGCAGCGTTAGCTCTGCAAAGCTAGTCTTTTCAGCAATGAAAAGTTTTACTATCCACTAAAGCACAAAGATATCAGCGACCCGACTACACAAAGACGAAGGGGTAGAGGCTCACAGGACAGCTAGGTCATTAGGACGGGCCAGAAACCCTGGTCGCTGAATAAAATGGGAAGTCTCTAAAGAGAGGCAGGGCAGGGGACTTCATGATCTGGTTCATTCATTTAATACAAGTTTTTAATTGAAAACCGACTCTGGACCAGGCACTGTTCTAGACAATGGAGACAGAGTGGTGAATACACAGGTGTGGTCTCTGCCCTCCCGGAGCTTATATGGTCCTAGGAGAACAAACCAAAAATAAAATTATTGCAAATTGTTATTAGTATTAGGAAGGAAATAAACAAGGGCCAAAGAGGCTTCTTGGTAAGATCTTTCAGATCCCCTAGAATGATGCTAAAAATCCATGCATTCTGGCCATAGTACCAGAAACATACCAACTCAATGCCTTTTCAACTGTGCTATTTTAATTATGATACTTGCTGCCATTCACCACAGAGTCCTTTTTCGGTAGAAATGATGTCAGCATTCTTATTTGTTAATACTGCGGTGATACTAAGCCTTAAAAATAAATGTGAAAAACAATTAATGACCAGAAGGAGGAAGACTCATTGTCCGTAACGGAGGATCTTAAGTTGCAGTTCACAGCATTCACATTCTCAGGATTAATGCGCTTGTCTCCGTGTAGACTCACTATCTGTGCCTGTTACAAATGAACAATCCATCCTCTCTGCTGCCATTCACAACCCAACTTTCTGGAATTGTTCACATAATGTTTGGGAGGAAAGGAAATTGTAGGTCATTGCTATGATGGATAGCAGAATAATAAGCTTATTACTTCCGTGTAGAGATAGACTTATAGAAGCTACCCTTCCGATCCTTTTGTTTGACATGAAGTTTTAGAAAATGTAGCACCTAGAAGGAGGTTCTGGTTAGTTGTCTAAATATTTGCCAGGGAGCCAAGATATTCACCATGAAAAAAAAAAAAGAAAAAGAATAACAAAAGGGAAGAGGTAGGATGGGAAGGCTAACAAATTAAAGTTTGGGCAAAGAGTAATATGTAAATAGCTACTAATTTACTTTTGGGCTTACTTGATTTAGATTATTCCTATCAGCTGTGGTGTTTTTCTAGTTACGTGTACCTGATTTATTGAATGGGTGCTATCCTACTTGTGTCCATCTTGGTTTTTCTTGGCTACAGAAACATTCTGTTGCAGGCCAACACTAATTTGATATATGATTTATTCTCCAATGAGACTCGATGGCTGGGCCGCTGTAGACTCATAGTTACTCTTGTTCCTTGTTAAATTCATCCTGCTAATTAGATTTCTAGTGACCGGTAACACGTAGTTTACACAGAATTGCAGTTATAGATGCATACAGCTACTGTACTAGAACAGATGGATATTTCTGGTGTGCCAATAAATGATTTTTATGAGAGAACATCCTATGTGTCTTTAGAATTTCTTAGTTTTTGCCTTTTGGGGACGACAGTTCGCCTTTGTCAGAGCAAAGTGTCATGGGAAGGTTCCGCAGAGCTCGGGAAACACCTGCACTTCATTCCATCTCCTCAGGAACCTTGCACTGTCGCCTAGTGGTGCTGACCTCCTGAATCTTAACTTAGTATGAAACATTAACAGTGAGATGCTGTTGAGGGTCTGCCTCCAAACACTGGGCACTTACCTTAACAAACCTGCTCCTAGAAGCTCCACAAACTTGTACTGCAAGATACAGTGTCACTGACTTTTTCTAACCTGGTTCCTTCACCACTTCTTGGAGTAGCTAAGCAATACGATTGTTTTTAAATAATTACAACAACTAGCCTTTTCAAATGAACAGCCTCGGTTTTATATTAAAAGGAAAACATGACCTAAAAGCATATCGAAAGCACGCTTTAAATCCATTTCACCTGCCTTCCTGAATCTAGGTTGTTTTAGGACCCGGCTCGCAGCCTAAACTATAAAATGTTTGAGGGAGTGGTTTTCCAGGAACTTGGCATCAGCTGTGTCTAATTCCAGCTGAGCTGATTAAGACTGGATAGGATTACCAATCCCTCAACTGGGCATGCGTGAGTGTCCTCTCGGTGACCTTCTGAAGGCGCAGAGGCCTGTAATTAGTTACAGCTGGGCAGAAGGACGCTTACCGCACCTTTTTCCAATCACCTTTCCCCATGCCCCCCACGGGCCCCACGAGCCCCATACCTCAGACCAACCTGCTTCCTTATGCAGTTATCCCATAAATACCCCAGCCCCTTGCCTTGGGTGGGGAGGCGGGTTTGAGATTTGTTCCCTCCTCTGTTTGCTTTGCTGGAAACCTCAGCATCCCAGCGTTTTGGTACGCTGTGCCATGGGCAAAACAAACCTCGTTCAGGGCTTCCCTGGTGGTGCAGTGGTTAAGAATCCGCCTGCCAATGCAGGGGATATGGGTTCGAGCCCTGGTCCGGGAAGATCCCACATGCCACGGAGCAACTAAGCCCGTGCGCCACAACTACTGAGCCTGTGCTTTAGAGCCCACGAGCCACAACTATTGAAGCCCACGTGCCACAACTACTGAAGCCCCATGCCACAATTACTGAAGCCCCGTGCCACAACTACCGAAGCCCATGCGCCTAGAGCCAGTGCTTCGCAACAAGACAAGCCACCGCAATGAGAAGCCCACGCACCGCAGCAGAGTCGTCCCTGCTTGACACAACTAGAGAAAGCCCACGTGCAGCAACAAAGATCCAATGCAGCCAAAAATAAATAAACTAATTAAATTAATTTTTTAAAAAACTTGGTTCAGTAACAATATGATCCAGGTTGTAACCTGAGTGGAACCTCAGGCAGTTGTTAGAAGCTGCTGCTCTGTGTCCGTCCAGGCTTCTGCACTCTTCTTTCCTCACCGCCTACCCTGATATTTTGTTCTTCTTTCTCTATTGGCCCCATCTTCTGGTTTCCTTCTCTTCTGTTTGCTACCTAATGGGACACTTTAGCCATGTTTTCCTCTTCCCGTGGTGTTGAGGTGAATAGAACTTCTGATCCCCCTCGAATTTCCTCATAGTAGTGACTAAGTGATTTGCAAGAAATCACCCTATTTTCTGGAAATGAGATCCTCTTTTTCTGCCTCTAATGTGTGCGTTCATCTTTTGCCCATCTATTCAACTCACTGATAAGAAAGGAGGGCTTGCCATTGAATCGGAATTTCTGATTATGGAGCAAAGAAACTATAGTAATTAAAGAAGATCTTAGATCACACTACCTTATAAGTTTTATGAACATGCTAAAGATATCTGCGTATATTCTTCAACTATATGAGCCAGCTACTTCCACTTAGACTGGTGTTCAGGGAACCTTGGGTCTGACATAATACATCACACATAACTGAGGCTCCTTAAATCGTGTCTTTTTCTGAAGAACCAGTTTTGGGGATACATACAGAATTGAGGGTATCAAATAGGAATGAACAGTTGGAAGCACCTAATTAAATACACAGAAACATCAGCCTGGTCATTTGGACTCCTTATCAGCTCCACTCTGCCACAGCTGTGCTAGGGAACGCTGCATGTACAGAATTAGATAAAACAGAATTAGATAGTGGCAGTGGTTGCATAACCTTGTAAATATATTAAAAATCACTGAGTTGTACACTCTAAAGGGGTGAGAGGCCATGTTGGACATGACCAGGGCTCTCCTTACAGCCTTTATCAAACTACTTAATAGTCTGTTCCTATTTCCCCAAACCTGTCCTCTGAAATAAAGCCTAAGGCAGAGACGGAGCGGTATTGAGGACCGAGGCGCTGACCTCCTGGCTCTACCTTTTCTTCCTCTTCCCATATTCCCTTAGTCAGTGGAAGGACTTTGGTTTGCTTCCTCTTCCTGTGTGTTGAAGACCGCCTCTACATTTCGTCCTTGGCCTTCCTATCATGGACTTTAACCCGCCCCTTTCCTGAGGGTCATAGTGGTGGAGAGAGTAGAAAACCTGGCTACCATTAAGGAAGCAATTCAAAATAGGTCTTACATCCCCCCAGTGGGTGTGAACCTTGCTCACATCTTTTTTCCTTCTCCCACCAGGTAGAAATAAACATTCACCGTGAAATCTAAAAGGGCTAATATTTTGGTTTGTGTTCTCGCCCTTTTTCCCCCAATATTTTTTCCTAAAATTCTCTAAGCAATGAAGATAATAAATTATAATTCCACTAATAAGCATGGCTGAATGTTCAATTACCTGTTAACTTACAAAACGTGTTTTGCTGTATGGCCACGATTTTTAATGTGTATGATGAAGGAAACCATAAAGCTAAAGAAACCACCTTGGGCTTCCCTGGTGGCACAGTGGTTGAGAGTCTGCCTGCCGATGCAGGGGACACGGGTTCGTGCCCGGGTCCGGGAAGATCCCACATGCCACGGAGTGGCTGGGCCCGTGAGCCATGGCCGCTGAGCCTGCGCGTCCAGAGCCTGTGCTCTGCAATGGGAGAGGCCACAACAGTGAGAGGCCCGCGTACCACAAAAAAAAAAAAAAAGAAAAAAAAAGAAACCACCTTGATGAGAGAAACTTCATGAAGGTATAAACCAGTGAGTCATTCTCCACCCTGGCTAAAACTCTCTAATAAGAGCAATATGTCCAACTATGCATTTATACATGTTCTGCACAAAGAAAGGGGCACAAAGCAAAGCATGTAAAAGTGCTTTGTGCAATAGAGATGAAAGACATGTTAAATATAATTATTAAGTGACCTCTACCCTCTGCACTGTCAGACAACCTGAGAGTGGTCAGGTACAGCAGCTGAGAGCACAGCATCTGTTGGTGACCATCTGAATTCTGGTCCTGGCTCCAAGGTGTACCAGCTGCACGCCCTGGAACAAGCAATGAAAACTCACCCACAGTTTCCACATCTCTAAAGTGGAGGTAAAAACAGAATTGTTTTGAGGGTTAAACCAAATAATAAATGTAAAACACTCCGAACCGTACCTAGCCCGTAATGAGTGTTATGAACTGTTAGGTATTATTCTTTTCTGTGCCATCTGTTGGTGATGTCAGTTCCATCCCTTCCCTAAGATACCAACTGAGTGTCAGTAATGATTCTTACCGTCATCTTCTTGGGTGACAATGCCTGTCTTTAGAACTTGACAAAAACTCTTTGTCAAATTCTTCCACAACAATTAACAGAAGAATGTAGGCAAGGAAATTCTGAGAAAAAGCAGTAAGTTGACTTATATGACACATTAAAATCTATTTCAAAGCCACAGTAATCAAAATGGTATTGTATTACTAAACTCAGCTATAACTCAGAAATAGATATTTCAATGAATGTTGAACACAGAATCACAAAGGAAGGAATGCAAATTATTCCAAAATGTTGAAAAGTATTATCTGAAATTTAGTGAACTATTTGGAAACTATATTTTTAATCATATCACATCTCAGATATTAAGATGTTAAACATGAAATATTTAAAACTTTAATAAACCAGAAGACAATGCAAATATTCATCTGATCTTCCTCAAGGACGCTTAAGTCACTGTGGATTACTTTATGCAATAGGTTTATCAATTTTCTAAAACTCCTCTCCAACTTATATTTTATGTTTTAAACCCTCCTTTGTTATTCCTGCCTATACACCATAGCCATCTGTCTTCTTCTTTAATGAACTGGGCCCATCTTTATCCCGTCTAAACCCACTTTCTAGTACTATAGGTTTATTGAATGTATTGTTTATTGTTATGCTGCCATTTAACAAACTACTTTTAAGGAAAGATGGAGTTATTAAATATGAACTACTCTACACTCCATTTCTGGACTGTATTTTCAACCTAACAGTTAATGAGTTTCTAATGAGCAAGTCATATGAAGTAAATGAGGATCCTAATTGTTCTTCTGTAAAGGCTGATTTCCACATTTGATCTGTGAGAAGACTACTCCACTCAATATATTTTCCTAATTGCCTGGTGAACAGCGTGGCTGTCAGATGTGAAGAAATAAGTCTCCAGGCTTATCGGTTGGTAGGCTTAAAATGATGAGCAGGTGAAGGTTAATTGCAGCGTCTCTAGAGGTTGGTTTCATGCTTAGCAATAAATGGGCTTTGCAGAATATGCAAACTTTATCTAGGTATAGTGACGCTCTCAGACCTGCTATGCCTGCAGAAAAAACAAATCTCAAATATCTATCAGAAAGAAATCAGTTAATCTTAGAAACTCCTGAGGATCAGTCAAAACTCCATGCCACTATTAAATTCCCTGTCTTCAAGATTTCAACTAAGACCAAGAACTAAAACAGTGTAGTTATGTATACTGTGTGTGTTAGTTGTCCATCATCCAAGTTGAGGGGACACTTTTCCTTGACGTTGAGAGAATCTGAGCATCTGCTCTCCATGGCTTGGGGAGAGAGAATCCCAGCGGATCAGGTGAAGCACTGAGAGCTAGTTCAAGGGCAATCAGGATGCCACATCAGGGACCCAAAGGGAACAAGAGAGAACAGGATACAGGGGCACACTCAGCAACAAGGAGATTCAGATGCATTTCACATGTGCATTTTTTTCCCTAGAGGTCTCAAGTGTTAGGCTTCATCCTTAAGCCTTTGGCAATAACCATTGGAAACTCAATCACTGGGGCACATTCCTAGTAGAAACTTTCAAAGATACTATAAAGGACAACAAAGAAACATCGGTTCTTCCACCAAGTGGGTCTGACTCAATATGATATTTTTCATGGTCTGAATCATCTCGGGGCTAGGCTAATAATAACATCATCATAATAATACCCTATTTTCTTATTTCTTGAATACAAGGGTGGTTTGTTTTTTTATTTTTGTTTTCCATACTTTAACATCTCTGCAATGAAGATACATCTCACACGTATCAAAAGAAATTCACCACTGGTAAAGTGGTGATTCTCAACCTTCGCCACGCAGTGACGTCATCTGAAGGACTTTAAAAATACTGATACCAGGCTACTAATTTAATTGGCTTGAGGTGCAGCCTGGGAATGTGGGCTTTTTTAAGTTCCCCAGGTGATTCTAACATGCAGCCAGAGTTGAGAATGAAGGGGTAAGGGATGAGGGGGTGGCATGCACTCAGAGACAGTTTTTATTGCCTGTACATTTGGGAAGTTAATAAGATGTGGGGATGGGGAGACCATCAGTTCATCAGTCTGTTACTTCTGTGGAGTTATTTGCATTGATAACTTGTAAACTTAAATTCACATCATAATTTCCACTTAAAAGATCTTCTAAAAGATCCCACTACAAGGCATTCCCTGTAGTGTAGTTCGGGCTCCACACTTCCGCTGCAGGGGGCCCGGATTTGATCCCTGGTCAGGAAACTAAGATCCCTCAAGTCACGTGGAATGGACAAAAAACAAAAAAACTCACTACAATGTAGTATAGAAAAGAAAAAATATATTGTGTGTACACAAAATTAATCACATACTGGTTAATGCAACTGAAGGCAATAAAAATAGCCAAAATTCTGAGACCAGATCACAGCTTTTCAATTGTTGGAACCAACAGATGCGTTAAAAAACTATCCTTCAGATGTCCAAATCTGTCAAAAGCTTCCAGCTACTTTCCAAAAAAGCTCTTTACTTTAGTTATGTGTAATTCAGTTAGCGATAATACAAACAAAATAGCCAAGAGGGAAATACAAACAAGCAAACAAACAAAACCCTACAGAACGCACAGTATTCTTTGGTATGTGTTTAAATTATTCTGCAGCATCACAAAGATGCTGACAAAGTCCAGATCATCAGCAGGGGTGACCTGGCCGTTACATGTAGCTGCCAGTGGCCATAATTGAGAGATAGGCATTCTAGACCCCAACTGTGATTGCCATTCTGAAGAGGAAAGTAGCATGTATTTGTGGGTATAAATATACACTGTGGTAAATTAGATTTTTTTTAAGGTTGTATACATTTTATGTTGTATTTGGTTTTGTCCAAAGAACTGTCAATAATATTGTCAGTGGTGCACCTTACGATCTATAACAAATTTTCTTACAACTGAGAAATACTCTAATAATATAGTAGCTATATATTGGATCTCACTGTTTTCCATGCAATGCCCAAAGGCTTTAAGTGAATCATCTTCCTTAATCTTCATCTTACCTACATATTTTTATTATAACCATTCTAGAAATGAGAACATTGAAGCACAGAGCAGTTAAGTAACTTGCCCAAAGTCACACAGCAAGCAAGTGCCAGGATTTGAACCTAGATGGCCTAACTTCAGGGCTCATGCTCTTAACCACTTGGTGATAGGGCACTGTGATTGCTGCACATAGGGTGTACCCCATACAATACCTTCAGTAAGTAGTTAATGAGCACCTATTAAATGCTATAAACATTGTCATAACAACTGGAGATACTAGCGAAGAAAATAGTCAAGGTCTCTACCTTCTTAGAGCTGATATTCTAACAGGGAAATGCAAATAGGTAAATAAAGCTCCAGGTAATTTTAGGTAGTAATAAATACTATATCAGAAACTGAACAGGCTGATGAGATGGAAGGCTTCGGGGTGGTCAGCAATGGCTTCACTGAGGAGATGACATTTGGGCTGAAGAGGCGGGGGTGGGGACGGGGGGCTGGGGGGTGGGCACAGGGGTCAGGGGGGTGGATTGGGAACGGCAGGGGCAAAGGCCTTGGGGCAAAAGGAAGCTTTGTGTGTCCAAGGAGCTAGAGTCAGTTCGGCTGACAAGCAGTGAGAGGAGGGGAGAGAGAGAGGAGCGCAGCACCAGGTGTGTGTGTGCTTGGGGCGGGATTGGGCCAGACCACTGAGGCTCCTTCAGGCCAGGTGCACCAGCTGGGAGTCTGGTTACAAAAAAACAAACTTGACTCTGGCTGACCTAAAGACACAGAAGGAAGGTACTGGAATGGCAGGGAGCAGCTCAGAAAGATGGGATCCGGGGCAGCTCTAGGTATCAAGGGAGCAGGAACTGACGCGCAACGGCCTTCTCCAAGCCCCCGAGACCGTATACTCCCGCAGTGCCTCATCTCTTAGTCTCTGCTCAAGATTTGATTCCAGAAAGACAGTGTCTGCTTTGGCTTCGCTCCAGTGTCTGCCTCTTAGCTGACGTCAGGACCTAGAACCCCAACTACTGCGTCCGATCTGTGTGCTGTTTCCAGAAAGGTAGGGGACACGTGCTGGCACCCAAATGAACAAAGCAAAGGGACAGGTTCTATCCAGGTCATGTTTTGAATGAATGAATGCTGCTTACGTCTGTGCCTTCAGTTTCTGGGATGCAGGGTCAGGGGTGGTTTGGGGGGGGCGGGCGGTGTGTGTTTATAAAGCAAATGTTTTAGAAATGGTAGGAAGAGAGGAGGCTTAATTTCAATCTCTGCAGAGAATGAACAGTGAAGGGGGATGTTCTCTTCAGTACTGACTTTATATCTCAGGATTCTAAACGCTCACAACTTATTTAGCTCAGAAAACAACAGAGCTTCTATAACTCAGTCGAAACTGGGACCACAGCCAATTCTACCTAATAGAAATTTCCGAGCAATGAACACAGAAATCGTTGCCTCTAAGCTACTCAGAACTGAGCTGGGGATTTTTTCTCGTGGCATAAAGAGTCACACGGTCGAGTTTTAAAAATTATTCTTTGGGTCCTGCTCATCTGAAAATCTGCCTCAACATGAGCTGTAAAGTCACAAAAACCAGTTTCCCAGCCCAGATCAACCACTTATTAGATATAAGCTTAGACATGTTAATTAACCTCCGTCAGCCTTAGTTTGTGATAAACTGGAGATAATAATGCCTACACCATAGGGTGATTGTAAGGACGGAGTTAGAAAATACGTTGCGTGCCTAATACAGCACCTCTTTGGGATTCCTCTTGATTAAGCACTTGTTGATCCTTGCCATGAGAATGCTCTGCATACAATTAAAAAATACATTGCTAGGGGCTTCCCTGGTGGCGCAGTGGCTGAGAGTCCGTCTGCCGATGCAGGGGACACGGGTTCGTGCCCCGGTCCGGGAGGATCCCACATGCCGCGGAGCGGCTGGGCCCGTGAGCCATGGCCGCTGAGCCTGTGCGTCCGGAGCCTGTGCTCCGCAACGGGAGAGGCCACAACACTGAGAGGCCCGCGTACCGCAAAAAAAAACACCATTGCTAGTATGTTTACATTAGTGTGGATGTGGAGGAGGAAGAAAGTTGACGCAAGGTTTTGGCCTTGAATAAATTTAAAAGATTTACATTCCTTGGGAATATAGTTCATGCCAATGTTTCTTAGGACAAGTAATAATAATCATCGTTACTATTACGTTAGTGCTCACAATGTCCCAGGCACTATTCTAAGCACTTCATATTTATTTACTTATTTAATCTATACAGCAACCCCATGAGGTTGGCCTTATTATTATCCCACATTTTAAAAATTAGAAAGCTAGAACAAATAAAGTTTGTGTATGTGCCCAAGGTCACACAGTTGGTGGGTGACAGAGCTGGGAGTTGAACCCCTACGTGTTGGTCCTGGGGCCTTCACTCCTAACCATTCTGCTTCACTTTCCAAATAGCAAAGAAGCACTAATCTACACACTACCTCACCCATGGGCAACTCCCTCCTTTGCATGCGAGTTGTTCCATTTGGAGTAACAAATTAAGCCTCCAGTTATAAAGTTATGTGTGTTGCATGGATCCACAAAGAAATCAAAGAATGGAATGGTGGTTGCCAGAGGCTGGGGGAGGTGGGAATGAGGAATTGCTAATCAACAGACGTAAAGTTTCAGTTAAGCAAGATGAATAAGTTCTAGAGATCTGTTGTGCAACACTGTACTTAGAGTTAACAATACTGTATTGTGCACTTAAAAATTTGCCAAGAAGGACTTCCTTGGTGGCACAGTGGTTAAGAATCCGCCTGCCGATGCAGGGGACACAGGTTCGAGCCCAGGTCCAGGAAGAGCCCACATGCCGCGGAGCAACTAAGCCCGTGTGCCACAACTACTGAAGCCCGCACGCCTAGAACTACTGAAGCCCGCACCTAGAGCAACAAGAGAAGCCACCGCAATGAGAAGCCCACGCACTGCAACGAAGAGTAGCCCCTGCTCGCCGCAACTAGAAAAAGCCCACGCACAGCAACAAAGACCCCACGCAGCCATAAATAAATAAATAACTTAAAAATAAATAAATAAAAATAATAATTTGCCGAGAACATAAATCTCATGTTGTGTTCTCATCTCAATAAAACAAAACAAAATAAAATTAAGTAATAAAATGAGAGGTTTATGCCCAGGACCTGGAGGAATTCTGAAGGAAACCTGGTCTCCCTGAAACCTGGCCCTTGGCCTTGGCCTCCTCAGAGGATCACTAAGCTATTGTAAAGAGACTCTCTTCTCTAGGCTTTATTGTCCTATTTCGTGTCCTGGAGGATAGAGGACAAAGCCAACTCCAGGCAAAATTCCGAAGTAAACAAGGTGTCTCTTTGACACATTCTCTTTCCTTTCTGTGTCCATCACTTCTCACCAGGAATACAGTATCCAAAGCACTGAAAATTTCCAACAGTGACAACTTACCCCATGCCTCAGGAGCTCAATCTCTTTTCCATTTCCCTCATTTATCAAATCTCCCAGTCTTCAATTTCCAGGTTATTGCTGTGACAGGGTAATAAACTCCAATATAGTTTCTTGCAACTTCCTACTAAGATATCCATAGAAGCTTCTTAACATATAAAAGTTTCAACAGCATTAAAAATCCTATCAACCATCTGACAGTGCCTAAAAAGAATTCACACCAATGTCAGCATAAAGGGGGCTAACAATTGTGGCCAAAATGCAAAAGGAATTTATTGAAATAAACAGGCTTTACCCCCTGGGACAGAGCAGCATGGTCACCTGGGAAGGAGAGAAAAAGAGGCTTGAGTCACCCCACTATCAGCACCCAGCTCAGGAATGCAGGTCCTGCACAAAATAACACGCAGGGACCTATGCCCTGCTGCAGCCAAGAGGGGAACTACCTCTTTTTTTTGTTTTGTTTTTTGTTTTTTGTTTTTTTTGCGGTACGCGGGCCTCTCACTGCTGTGGCCGCTCCCGTTGCGGAGCACAGGCTCCGGACGCGCAGGCTCAGCGGCCATGGTTCACGGGCCCAGCCGCTCCGCGGCATGCGGGATCCTCCCGGACCGGGGCACGAACCCGCGTCCCCTGCATCGGCAGGCGGACTCTCAACCACTGCGCCACCAGGGAAGCCCGGGAACCACCTCTTTTGTATGCATTCACGACTATACCTCTCAGCGCACCCATGACAGCTGTATGCAGACAGGATGCTCTGCCGTGGAGGTGATGCTGGCACCTGAGGGCAGGGGCAGAAGATCTTCAGAGGCAAGCCATGCTCAGGGTGTTTTGCTAATATTCTTGAGGACAAAAATGATCTTCCTTAGTAAGACAGAATGAAAGAGAAGGAGTTAGGAGCAGGGAGACTAGAGAGAAAAGAAGTTTTTAAGCTGCAGCCATTGCTGGCATTGAGGACACTGTAAACAACTGCTTTGGGTGAAACTGCTTTTTTTCTTCTTTTTTCCCCCTTTTTTGTTAAAATGCCTTAAAGGGACCTCTGATTATACAACAGGAAAGCCCCAGCCCATCCCAGTAGGGGTGGCTGAGAGAATGCGGAGCTAAATAGCTCTCTGCAGTAACGTGAGTGTTTCATCTTTGTGCAGGTAAGGTTTGGGGAGAGAGGTTTGTTTGTTTCATTTTAAAGGACTTCTTTTTTTCTCCTGGCGGCCCAAAGATTACACTTGCTGGTCCCAAAAGAAAGAGGAGATGGAAAAAGCCACTCTAATCGAAAAGGGTGGTCTCTAGGAACATGGAAGCAGAATAGGACCCAAGGAAAGAAACAGTAAGGAATTCCCTCTGACACCGTTTGTCTAATGGTCTCTGGCCTCGATGCTGTCTAAACTCTGATTTCAAGATATCTCCTGTGTTGTGACATAATTCTCTTCTATTATCACCCTCCCTGCCGAGTCTTTAGAGAAGCCTAACTTATACAACCCAGTGCCAGTTTTAAGCGAGAAGTGCCTCACTGCTTGAGAGTGAGTGATCTGGGGATCGGAGGGTTAAACTAAAATGCCCAGGAATGACTGAATAAGCCAGCACCCAAGTAACATGTATAGTGATTCTTCCAACACATGTAGTGCACTCAGTAAGGAGGACTCTAAGTGCACTCAGTAAGGAGGAATAAAGAAATAAAATTTCTTAATTTTATTACATATTTGTACTTATTTTTAAGTTTCCTTCTGTTTCCTATATTAACTCTTTTTTGATTGTGTGTCAGTTCTGTCTGTTGGATCCATGCGTGTCAATCTGTTGGCTTTCCTTAAATGTTTCGCTGTATTTGTGTTGAGGGTATGTTGAACTATACTGGCAGCAGCATGTTGTTTTTGCTTTCATACCAGTGAGACTGTTCCCCTGCAGTAGAATTGTTCAGGGCAGAGGAGGCTGTGGATGGAACAGGTGGCTCTTCCTCAGAAAAAGCATTCCCAGCCCTCCTGTGGCTGCAAGGTACCTGGGACATTAATCCATTTCTCTTGCCCAGATCTCCACTCTTGAGGCATCACGTTTGAGGAGACTCACTCCAGGAGTTATATTCCCAGCTCTGCCCTAAAGGTCACCATAAAAGTATAGGTAATGACTCACCTGGTAATTTAATTTCCCGGGGGGGGGGGGGGGCGGTCAGGTATATCAGGTGTCCCCCAAGACCAACCTCATGTTCAGTGATTTGCTAGAAGGACTCAGGACTAAGAGGTAGTTATACTCACAGGTACAGCTTATTGAAATGAAAGGATACAAAACGAAACCAGCAAAGGGAACAGGCGCATGGGGCAAAGCCTGGAGGAAACCAGGCAGAAGCTTTCCAGAGTCCTCTCCCAGTGGAGTCACACAGGGGGCACCTAATTCCTCCCATGGCACCGTGTGGCAATACTTGCAAAGTGTGTCTGCCAGGGAAGTTCACTGGCCTCATCGTCGAGCTTTTTATTGGAGGCCGGCCACGTACAGACCCTCTGCCAAACACGTGTCAAAATTTCAGACTCCCAGAAGGAAGCAGGTGTTCAGCATGAACATATTGTTTGCACAGTCTAGACACAGTGAACGGTCCTTATCATTAGGGAATGGTGGGAAAACTCCTGAAATCCAAGCTCCCAGATGCTAGACAAGGGCCAACCTTGCAAGCAGGGCTTGCTAAGAACAGGTGTCTCAGGGCTGCTATGTCAACTATTTTCTGCACAGTCTCCCAGAGGCCCCTCTCCCCAGCCCCCATCACCTCTGATCTTGGCTTGTTCCGGATTCTGTTGGGTAAGCTCAAGTCTTGGAAACCCTGTAAGATCTCAGGATCTCTGGTTTTATTCAGTTTTGCCATTAGTACATAAGAAGCTCTCAAAAACATGTGTTACATAAATGCGTCATGTAAAAAGAAAAAAATTGGATAATTTAAAACCTGAAAGAAAATACTCTGAAATATATTAACAAAGGAAAATGCTATTACATGAGACTTTTATTTGTCTTTTGTTTTTTGTTTTTTGGGTTTTTTTTTTGCGGTATGCGGACCTCTCACTGTCGTGGCCTCTCCTATTTGTTGTATTTTTATATGCCTTCCAAATTTTCTAGAATAAACACATACTATTGCTATAATTACAAAACAAGTAGAAATAAATGTTATTTTCCAAAAAATCTGAGTGTTGGCCCTGTAGATTAGATGCAGAATCTGCAGGGATGGGCCCAGATCCACTGGATAACTTTGACCTCAGGGATATTTTTGGCCACAGGCATTCTGAGTGAGGCCCACATCACAAAGCATTTGTCCTTTGGGACTCAAACTTAGTGTTGTTCTCTTCCATTCAGTCTTCATAAATAAACTTGGAAAATACAATGGTCAACACTTAAAGAAGATTTGTCAACTGATAAACTGAAAATAAAAAATCAGAAGATCCACTGATGTTTCTCAGCTTCCAGTGGCAAATGCTACAACCTATAGTGATGCAATCAACTTTTAGCGATCTCCACTGATGGATGGAAACAATTTTTAAAAATGTTTAATTACTTTCCAAGCATATCTTCCTAAGGTTAATATTAAAACTTAGCTTGTAGGAGGAGGAATCCTAAACACATTCTAGGTAGCAGTGGGAAACGATCCTAAATGTTTTTCAGTTTGGCATCAGCAATACAACAGTTTACATTGTTACCACTTATTATGACTTATGATAACCAGCAAGGATTCAACATTAAGTACCCAATTTGTCAATACCTGGCTACTCTGAGTAATGCCAACTCTTTATTTCCCCCCTCGTAGATGAACTTAGTTTCTTCATCACTTCAATCCCTTTACAGCAAGAGAACTGTACATCTATAGCTAAACTACATTTTCCACAATGGGAAGAAAAAAATGTCATTAAAACTATAGATCAGATCTAGCAATTATATTCGCAACAGAAATGGGGGCCCTGTGTGCAGTAAAAACATGGACCAATATCTTTATGGCGGCTTTGTTCATAATTACCAAAAACTGGATACAACCCAAATGTCCATCAACGGTGGATACATAAAACATGGGTAACTAAAAAAAGGGATAAAATTGTGCTACATTCATATAACGGAACACTATACACCAATGAAAAGCTATGAAGTTTGGCAAGAACACAAAACATACAGACATAATGTTGAGTAAAAGAAGTCAGGCAAAATAGAGATGCACTGTATAATTAATTCCATTTATGCAAAGTTTAAAACAGGCAAAAGTAATTTGCAATATTGGAAATCAGGGTAGTGATTACCCTTAGAGAGGGAGACAGGGAAGGGGCACAAGAGAGGCTTCCGAGCTGCTCGTAATATTCTGTAGCTCCGTCTTGGTGAAGTTTGCACAAGTTATTCATTTGTAAAAATTCACTGTGATAAAAACTTAAGATTTATACATCTGTCTGTATACTTTACTGCTATAAAAATATTACTCATGGGGACTTCCCTGGCGGTCCAGTGGTTAAGGCTCTGCGCTTCCAATGCAGGGGCATGGGTTTGATCCGTGGTCAGGGAACTAAGATCCCACATGCTGCGTGGCGTGGCCACAAATAAATAAATAAATAGATAAAATTGTAAAAAATAAAATAAATATTAACCAAAAAGGAGGGTTTTACAAAGAGCTTATACATCAAAAACAGACATAGTAATTACGGTTCTTTTAGTAAATGTTCAATAACTCTAAGAACCTGACCAACAGTATATATGTAATGCCTATTTCTCCAGATTTTATGCGTCTTTGAGTTGGAGGAATCTCGTTAACTCCAGCGCAAATGTCTGGGTCTTGCTCCCATTTTCCATAGCAAACCTCCACGCCCTGTGCACCAAGTCGTGTGTTTCTGGGATCCTCCATGTGCTCCCAGTCATGCTGGCAATTCCTCTGCCCATTGAGCCAAGTGCTTCCTCCAGACCCTCTAAGCTGTGCAGAAGTGAAGCACAAGAGATTGAGTCACCTGCTCAGGTGGGATGTTAAAACAGTGTTTCTTGGATCTGAGTATTTTTTATAAAGCTCAGTGAGAAAACTCTTTCAGTTTTTACTGACAGCCTTCTACGTGCTCGTGGAAATCATGCGTCTAGATACTTAGACCAGGGTATCAAGAAACTGCTACAGTGCCCCAATCAGACTTACTGCTCCCCTCTAACAGCTAAGGTTTCTTGCTGGCTCAAGCTCATCAGCAGATTCCTTCTACCCTTAGGGTGATTTCTTGCCCAGGAAACTCCTCAGCCTCCAGCAGCCTCCCACAGCTGGACATGCCCTCACCCCAGCAACGGGAAGGACATGACTTCTTTCCGCATGATTCCAACCTTCCCTGGGTGTATTGATGTCACTCAGGCCTGTCTCACCAGTTCACTGATGTGCTCAGACAGGCCTGAAAACCTGTGATAGACCCCAGATAAACCAGTGTAGCAATCCCTCTACTCTGCTACTTTAATATTTGCAAACTCAGATGCTTGACTCATATGGGAGCCTGAGCCACCAGTATACCCAACTCTGAGTGTGTTCTAAATCGAGCATAAGAATGTTAAGATTCTTAAAGACGCAGACGTAGAGAATGGACCTGAGGACACGGGGAGGGGGAAGGGGAAGCTGGGACGAAGTGAGAGAGTGGCACTGACATATATACACTACCAGATGTAAAATAGATAGCTAGTGGGAAGCAGCCGCATAGCACAGGGAGATCAGCTCGGTGCTTTGTGACCACCTAGAGGGGTGGGATAGGGAGGGTGGGAGGGAGGGAGATGCAAGAGGGAGGAGATATGGGGATATATGTATACGTATAGCCGATTCACTTTGTTATACAGCAGAAACTTACACAACAATGTAAAGCAATTATACTTCCATAAAGATGTTTTAAAAAATGTAAAAAAAGAATGTTAAGATTCTTAACAGAATGTTAAAATCTTCTTTTTTAAAGAGACTTCTTCAATGTTCTGTGTGAGAATAAATTATTACTTTGGATGTCAATACATCTACATCTAAGATTTTGAAAGGGAGGAAGTACCACCTATTTTATGCTCTGGCTAGAGGGATGAAACTAATCAATTTTGATTCATCTTCTTCAGAATACAGGTAATTTTTGTTTGCTTGTTTTTCTTTTATTTTATTCAAGTATAGTTGATTTACAATATTGTGACACACACACACACACACACACACACACACACACATATATATATATTCTTTTTCATCAGAATATAGGTAATTTTTTCAGAGCGCATAAATATCTGGAACAAAGAAAGAGAAATAAGGCAATAATTAAAATTGCAATCACATCCTTTGCTGAACCACTGGATGGCCTGAGATGTTGAGTTCAAATAGCAAATTCCTCCACCTGCTGGTATAAACTTGACTCTGCAGTTCTCACACTTAAATCTCAAAAATATAAAATGATGATTTGTCATGAAAATTATGGATGGAGTGAAACTTCATGTTTTCATCTTCAACTGGAAATGTACTGTGATCCCATGACGAATATACTATGATTCAAGAGTGTGGAGGAAGAAATAGCACTTCTAAGAAGAAAGAGAAACAGCTGTTGTCATTTGGCTTCAAGACGAATACAAGATGCTCTTTCCTTCCTGTGAACTGAGCACTTAAGTTCTGGGCTAACTGTTTTTTCCTTCAGCATACTCCGCCTTGTATTTTCATGTGAGTGTGGTGCCTTAACCTAGTTTAAAAGTTCTTGGTAAGGCAGAGACTGTGGCCTGTATTTTTTGTACCATTAACAGTGAGCACAGTTCCTTGCATACAATGGGTGCTCATTCAATGATTGACTTTCCAAGTTGGTCCATTCTTCCAGTTCCTTCTTTCACCGGGAACATGACCAAAAGGGAGTCCTCTATAGTCATTGTTGTAAAATGACCACTCCCACGATATACTTAAGTATAAAGGGGTGAGGGGAAGCAGATAAAGAGAGGGAGTGAGTTCCCAGGAAACCAGGGACTGGGGAAACAATGTACCTGGCTACTCTGTCATCAGTTTGGTTCACTGATGTATCCCAAGTGCCCAGCAAAAGGCTGGACACATAGTAGTTTCTTAACAAATATTTTTAAAATAAATCAATAAATTAAAACATTGAATTTGAAAAACAGAGATAGGCTATGCTATGCGAACCTATGCTGAATGAACTCTAGTACAAACAAGAAATGCAAAAAGAAAAGCCTGACATTTGTGCATGAGATCAGCTTTTAACACATCATCCAGACTCCCAGGCTCCATCCTTGAAAACATTAAATGGAAAGGAAGCTATTTTCTTCTCTGTAATATGTTTTAAGCTGATAAATTTTACCTCAAATCCAAGCATCCTATTGGTTAGAGCTTTAAAGATGGATGATTAACAGCTCAGAGAAGTGAAAAGTGTTTGCATTTGAGAACCTGGTGTTTGGGATTCCTTCAGTTTACTCCTTAAGAGAACAAAATTCTAAAGAACAGTAATATTTGTATGGCAGCTATATGTTTTATAGGTAATCCCCGCAATAAATCTATTACGCACAAAGAACAAGTGAAAATGTGGACCAACTATGGTCAGCATGACAAAGGCCCTGAGACAAGGTGGCAGGGAGGCTGTCTCTAGTGCACGTTGCATCCTGATTACCTGCTGAAACCCTAGGCTTAGCACACTTCTCACTTCCCTTCCTCTGTCGGGATTTGTTCATATCTCCTTGCAGAACTTTCCCAGAATTTATCTCCTATAAATGTTATTCATTCCCATAACAAGGTGAAAACTTTTTCGGAAACATGAGTCTTGTTGCATTAGTAATAATACCAGAGGGTAAAGCAGATACAAACAGTATGAAAACTCAGGTGTGTACGAAATGCAGCTTTATTTTTTATATATAATTTGAATTTCTAATTGGAACACTCATTCCTCCAGGAAAGGGAAAACGTGATCTCACTTAATTGGCCCATTCACTCCAAGCACCAGTGGCAGGGGATTGGGGGTGGGAAGCCCAGGCCTTGACAAGTCTCCCCCTGGGTATTTTCTGAGTCAGCCTTCGGCATCCGGTCTTCACCCAAGGGCTGCCCCACGCCTCCCTGGGGATGGGGAGTCTCTGTGATCGTGTCTAAGCCCAGCCTCCTCCCTGAGGTCCTGCTACTTCCCCTGGATCTTCCAGACAAGCAGGGCCACACCCCAGGCTGCTCCCTGGGGTTTCTGCTGCCTCCCCAGGGAGGCAGGCTCCCTCCAGGCTCCTTGCTCCAAGATCAGTGACATCTCTACTCCCCTCACACCCACTGTGATAGCTTCTCACTCCTGTGAGTCTTCTCAGACCCCTGGCTCTCATTCAGCATCTCCCAAATGTTAACCTAGACCAGCTACAAACCAGGAAGGCTACGTCCTTCCTCAGCGAGTAGGAGCACAAGGTAGAGTGGAAAAGTAAACCACCAGGAGAATAAGGGAAATGCTGACTAATATTTCAAAAAATAATCCCATCCTGGGCTTCCCTGGTGGCGCAGTGGTTGAGAGTCCGCCTGCCGATGCAGGGGACACGGGTTCGTGCCCCGGTCCGGGAAGATCCCACGTGCCGCGGAGTGGCTGGGCCCGTGAGCCATGGCCTCTGAGCCTGCGCGTCCGGAGCCTGTGCTCCGCAACGGGAGAGGCCAGAACAGTGAGAGGCCCGCGTACCGCAAAAAAAAAAGGCCAGAGAACAGTATAAAACAAACTAAGGGGACAGGGTAAGTAGGTCAGCTAAAGTGCAGTGAGAATTCATGCTTCCTTAACAGATCCCAAACCTGAAAACAATATGCAAATATTTGAAAACCTCTTCAGCCTCTTACCCGTTAAGTGATCTTGAGCAAACTACTTAACTTCTCCAAGCCTCGGTTTCTTCATCTACAAAATGAGAAGAAAAATAGAACTTGCCCTACAGAGCTGATAAGAGGATTAAATGAGGGAACACACATTAAGAGCCTAGCCAGAGCCCTTGGAAAATGCTAGCTGCAGATTCGATGAATCTGAAAGTGGTGTGCCAACACAGTAAGCCCTACTTTGGAACATAGTGGCTGTTAACCTATGTTTGTTATCTGATATCTTTCTGGTGGTTACCAGAATGGGCCTCATAGACCTCCAACTGCAGGGAGCATAACTGGCCAAGGGCCACGGATGTCCTTGCTGGGCTTGTGAAAAGGCCACGCCTCCCCAGGTTGCTCCCAGCAATGGCTAAGAGAGCATGGTGACTTCTCTGACGGTTGGCTTTGGTGCCAGAATTGCCAGTGGCTTTGCTGGATCTTCCTGGGACTGAGGGCAGTCTGGGATCGTCCCTCCCATTGTTCCCCCCCCCCTTCTTCACTGGGGGTCAGACTTGCATCATAGCCTGAAACTCTACCAGGCTAACTTGGCTCCTTCCCCATTTTCTTTCCCGCAGGCATTGGCCCTAACAAAATCCTTGCATGCTGAATCCTGTCTCGCCATCTGCTTCTCTGAAGACCCGGACTGACACGCTTTCCCACGTTCTTTTCTGAAGTGGCCAACTTACAGTTGTCTTGTGAGGTCTGCACAGTTTGTTCAGCTATTCGCAAGGGCCATTTCATCAGAGCAGCCATGAGGAAGCCACAGCTGAGAAACAGGAATTAACAGGGGTCATCGTTGCACAGGCTGGTGTAAACAGAGGTGAGCCACATAAGGCTGACACTTTTTCAGGGAACCACAGTTCTGGGTGTTTCTAGTCAGGGAGAGGCTGAAGGAAAGGTTTTTAAAGATCGTAATCTTCTTGGTCAAGTAACTTAACCTCTCTGGGCCTCAGTGTCCTAGACCAGTACAGAATGAGCAGATGTTAGATTTCAAAGGGACCTGGGAGACCATAAGCTCTGTGTTTCCCAAACTTTAGTTACATTTGTACACTTTTAGGCCAACCCATGTGCCACCCAAATGCTAACTTTTCTTCAGGTAAATTCACTTTAACTTAAAATTTAAAAAGCGAAGTTTATGTCAGAGTGTTAACTGGAGAAGTATCATTTACCATAAGTGGAAGACAACGTTATTAAATTCTTGTTAGATGCTAAAACCTGAAGAAGGTGTAGAGTCTGGGCCTGATTTCTGTTAAAAATATAGATTAACAAGTGTTAGAGACCTGCTAACACCAAATACTTTCTAGAAAGAATGGAAGAGAAGTGAAAAGACTATCTGACAATGTGATTCATTGTCATTCAAGACTAGATCTATGCCACACTCCTAAGTCACCTAAGTCACCCCTTTCACATGGGCTTGGACATCCCTCCCCTCACGCTGTAGTTTGGACATTCTACCATTCACAGTTTTTCCACTTTGAGAGATGTGCAACTCAGGGGTGTAGGTTTACTAACTGGCTACAGAATCAAGCAAATAGTGTGTTTATTAGTTCATCATTATCCTGGGTTTCCCACAAGAACTTAGTCCATCTAAGTAGATAGGGGGGCTAGGATCCACCTATTTGAAATTTTCTTAAACGAAACTAAGAAGCAGCGAGTTTGCCTTTGGTGGCTTCCATCTCTTCTTTTGCGCCCCCTAATTCCTCACTCCCCATCCAAGTACCCAGACAATTCTTTTGCCTTTTGCTGTTCAGGCCTCCCTGGGAGTAAGATCTACTCAGACCTAGCTTCCCCTCATCTCACTGCTCTACCCTATTTTCCATCTAACTGTTGAACTATTTCACACCAACCTGTGACTGACCCACAACTGGCTTAATGCTGTGACCATCCTAGAGGTATTCAAAACTGCTTTTAGAAACATATTTGTTATCATCTAATTTGTCAAGAGACCTGCCCTTTCAGCCTCCCCTCAAATTTTACCATAGAGACCTGGTTATTTTAAGATCAACTTTTTTTTTTCATTTATTTAATTTATTTTTTATTTAAGTATGGTTGATTTACAATATTAGTTTCAGGTGTACAACACAGTGGTTCAACATTTTTATAGATTATACTCCATTTAAAGTTATTACAAAAGAATGGCTATAGTCCCTCTGCTGTACAATATATCCTTGTTGCTTTTTTTTTTGGCTGCGTTGGGTCTTTGTTGCTGTGCACGGGCTTTCTCTAGTTGCGGCGAGCAGGGGCTACTCTTTGTTGCCGTGCGCGGGCTTCTCATTGCAGTGCTTCTCTTGGTGCAGAGCACGGGCTCTAGGCACTTGGGCTTCAGTAGTTGTGGCTTGCAGGCTCTAGAGCGCAGGCTCAGTAGTTGTGGTGCATGGGCTTAGTTGCTCTGTGGCATGTGGGATCTTCCTGGACCAGGGCTCGAACCCATGTCCCTGCATTGGCAGGCGGATTATTAACCACTGTGCCACCAGGGAAGTCCCTCATTGCTTATTTATTTTATACCTAGCAGTTTGTATATCTTAATCCCCTCCCCCCCCCTTCTCTCCACTGGTAACCACTAGTTTGTTCTATCTGTAAGATCAACCATTTTGACGCTGCTCCACTCTCACTTTTAATTCAGGGTATTTCTGGCCTCATCCAGATGGCCAGACCCTCATCCTTGTGTCTCCTAAATGCTTTCCTATGCAGGTCATCAGTACTACAGGCACTGCATATTGTAACTCAGTCCTGGCTCTGCCCCAAAGGCCTAGAGTCTAAAGCCCTGACATTGGGAGGACAAGGGGTCTGGATATTTTGCTAGACCTATGAGATCTGAAGTTTTATTTTGATGGTGAGAGCTGCATTTAGCCTGAGTCAAATAATCCTCCCCCACACACATCAACTCAAAACAATCAGCTTTGGTTTATTATTAACAGTAAAGTCCATTAATAAGTTGCACTAAGATTTTTGGGGGGGAAAGTCAATTCTGGCAATGGACTGTTTCTAAAATAATAGATTAATACCACATCTTACTGAAAAAGAAAAAGCCTCTGACATCCTTTGCCAATGTTTAAACACACACACACACACACACACACACACGCGCGCGCGCGCGCACACACACACCAATAAATACCACCTACGCTGGAGGTGAATGGTGCAAAGATCAGCCTGTACTGCAGAGTAACACAGACTGCTTTGTTTCCTGTAAACGAGGCAACCAGCCCAGTGAGTTATCCCTTCATTTTACAGGACACACCTTTCTTTTTTCTCCTCCCTCCACCCTGCCTTCGGTTAAACAAGAGGCCAAAGGTGAAAGCCCCTGCCACCTAATCAGCCTGAAGGTCCAACTCAGAACTTCTGATTCTCACTAACTTGTCTGTACAGATGAGCAGTAGGATGCTTTGACAGGGCAAGCATGAGTCTAAGAGTCAAGAAGCCCGAATTCCTGACTCCTCAAAAACTAAATGAAAGCAAAGGGGGTGCCCTGGCTTTCTTTTCTGATCCTAGATGGGGGGATGTCAAGGACTGACAGGGACATGGGACAACCGAAGTAAAAGAGTGCTGACCCTCCAGGATCCCTTCCGAAGCTTGTGGTAGAACCCATTCCAGGTGAGAAATAATAATAATAATAGCAAATAAACCTCCGTAAAACAAAAGTTTGCCAGCAACCTGCTGTTACCTGAAAACTGGGTTCGCCTCTTGGTGGGTGTCGAGCCCAAAGACACAACCAAGCCAAAGATCGGGAGAAGGAAGAATTTATTACTTGCAGCAAGTAAGGAGAACACGCGGAATCCTTCCCAAAGCAGAGTCTCCCTGAACAGCAAAACTGGGGATGTTTTAAGCTAAGGGTACATGCATATTCATGAAAGGGCTGGAGGAGAGGAGAACTCAGCAAAGAATTGGGGCAAAGGTAGACAGAAGCCAAGCTTTCCTTGACTTAAGTCATTAGGGTCAACATCATCATTGCACCCTCCGCCTGGCTGGGGGGCCTTAGTTCCTGCAGACCTCAAAGATGGGTATCAGATTGCTATGTATATCCCTTGAGGAGGAACTAGGACTCTGTTTTTATCACTGAACCATTATTTCTTGACTGCTTTTCCTTTGTTCCTGCATTCCCTTACTTCCCTTAAGATCATTAATCACTGAGACCTCTTCAAGGACAAGCACCGTGGCCAGGCTTAGATCACAACATGGCTTAGGCCAAAAATGCCTTCTCTTATGTCAAGAAAGCCATGCAGGTGGTTCTCCCATCTCCAGGGACCTTCCCCCCCCTGCCCCCCATCTGCTTACAACGCTTTCACACCAGACATCCTCCTTCTACCCAAGACTCTAGAGTGGGGAGGCAGGACAAATTCCCTCCTCTACTCACCCCCCAGCCCCATTCCCCAGATCCGAAAGGAGGCGTCAGAGTGTCCACGTGAGTCACCAAAGGTCCCACCTTCAACTGCCAAGAGGATTCAGCCCAGGTCCCTGGCCGCCAGCCCCCCACCTTCACCCCCTGGCATATCGGGTGCGCAGAGGTCGCGACAGGTGCTCTCCCACCGCCCTACGCGCCCTGCCCGACCCAGAGTCAAAGGGAGGGGCCAGGGTTTCCCTCCGCCTCTCAGGAGGGCGGGCTGCAACCCCGGGCGGCGCCGCACCGAGGGGCGGGCGTCAGACTTTTCGCCGACTCAAAAGCGGCGAGAGGCGCGGGGCGACTCCGCCCCTGTCCTGCCGCCGGGCGTCCGGAGCCGCACGTCCTGCTCGCCGCCGCCATGGCCAAGCCCCTGACCGACCAGGAGAAGCGGCGGCAGATCAGCATCCGCGGCATCGTGGGCGTGGAGAACGTGGCCGAGCTGAAGAAGGGCTTCAACCGGCATCTGCACTTCACGCTGGTCAAGGACCGCAATGTGGCCACCCCTCGCGACTACTTCTTCGCGCTGGCGCACACGGTGCGCGACCACCTGGTGGGGCGCTGGATCCGCACGCAGCAGCACTACTACGAGACGTGCCCCAAGGTACGCGCCCGGGCGCGGGGGGGCGGGGAGAGGGGGAGGGGGGCTCCTCGCCGCCCCTCGCCGGGTCGTGCCCTTCCGGGACGGCGCGAGTCCAGCATCCGGGCGCCGGGGCGGTGTCCGCGGCGGGGGTGGGTGGAGACCCCGGAGTGACCTCTCCTCTCCCCGTTCTTGCCCCACGCGAAGTCCGGCGTAGAGCGTCTGGGCGGCTGGTGGGCAGCCCAAGGGGCAGATGCGGCCCTCCGCCAACACCCCGTTCACATCTCGTGGGCCTCACTGCGCTTCCTGCCCCTGGGCACCAACTGGAGCCGACGCCCAGGCCTCCCTCGCCTGTCCACTTGCTTCACAAACTTTTTTGGAGCATTCCTCTCAGCGTTTACTCTGAGATGTCGGGCGGCTCCTCTCTGTATGCCAGACACAGTTCTCGGCCCCAGGCAGTCGACCCAGAACAAAACGGATGAGAACCCTGCCTCGGGGAAGCTGAATGTTTAGGGAGGGAGACAAATGCAAAGGTCGTCAAACGGTAATAAGAATTAAGGGGGGGGGTTGGTGGGGAAAAGTGGGAAGAAGGTGCTTCAGAGCCCATAGAACTTTTGGAGGACTAGATGGGGGTTTCGCGGGAGACCCGGGCTTGTCGTAGGTACTGCCCGAGTGTGGTGAAGAGGGAGGGGTAGAGGTCCCACCCCGTGGTCAGAGCTCTGAGCGACCCCCGGCCCCTCGCCCAACACGCAGTTCCTAGGAGTGGGTTGTGGAGCTTCTGGACTTCCTTGATTCCTGCGGACTGGAGACCGAGGGCCAGGCCACCCGGGAACTGCTGAGGAGTGCTGTTCACAGACCACCCCTACCCAGTGCGCGGGGGCTGGAGTGGACGCTGCTGGGCGCACGGAGGAACACTATTTCCACCTGGCCAACCTGGGAAGGCGGGGTGGGGAGGACTGAGTAGGACTTGGCGGCCAGAGGGATTGTGTTGTGTAGAGTGCGGGTGAGAGAGCAGCTCTGGCAGCAGCCGTGAGGATGGTTGTGTGTTGAGAGAGGAAACTGGAAACGCTGGCTGGAGGCATATTGGAAAGGGTGAATGATGGGAATATCCTGGAGGTAGTGGGAAATACACATAAACATTTATTAGGATTTTTTAAAATATGTAAAGCATGAAAAAGAATAGCCCATATTCCAAGTGCTCAAAGAACCCCTAAGCAAAACAGTCCTCAGAGTGAGAAATTGCAGCTGTAACAGAGCTTTCAAATGGAAAGTAACTTCCCCGCCCCTGAGGCTTAGGCCTCTACCCAGAGGTAGCAACTGCTAAACTATATCCTTAGAAAACACTTTATGTATACATGTATTTACCGTAATTTTTATTTGCATAGCGGGGACTGCACCTTACATTAAAAATTATTATTTAAGTTTTTAAGCTGGAGAGTGAGGTGATGAGCCATATTTTAGAACCTGCCCCCCTCCCCTCCCCACACACTTCCAAAGCATTTAGTGCCAAAGAACACAGCTGCCTTGTACGTTTCTCCTCCAGTGACTTATCTGGTACTTTATGGTTTTCTTGTTCTCTTGTTAGTTTCTGCACTGGGCAAGCATTTCTTACTTACGCAGGTATAAGCCAGGTATTCTGATAGTGATACAAGTGAACAAGATCCAGTCCACACATGTTCATAAAGTGTCTACTCTGTGACAGTCATTCATATAACAGAAGGTCCCTGCCCTCAGCATAGAGTGGAGCCAGTAGGTGTGTCCAATCTTCTCTCCCACCTCCCCTACTTTCTAGTAACTGCAGATGAATCCCAAATCTGGATCTCTAGTCTCAATACCTTTTCTGGCTCCATTCCTACATTTGTAAGTGCTCGGTAAACATACCTAGATCTCCCCTTATTCCCTTAAACTCAGCATGTTAAAAACTCAAATCATCATCGCTCCCAATCCTGCCCTCTCTTCTGTGTTTCTAATGTTAATAGCATTGTCATCCTGACAGTCACCCAGACACAAAACTTTAGTTTCGCCTTTGATTTCCTCCTGTATTCCCCGTTCAACAAGTTGCCAAATTCTGTTGATTTCTGCAGTTTGCCTTGAAAATACCCACTCTCCTCCGTTCTCACTTTTCTGCCTAACTGAGGCCCTGGCCTCTGGTCTTCGATGAAGTAGATTTCTAAGTGTTTACCTTGCTTCCCAGAAATGGTTAAACTGGCTGCATGCAACTGAATATGGCTAGCAGACTTATTTTATTTGGTCGATTAGACACCTTTAAGCAGTTTTATTTTCCGTACCTTCGGGCAGGGCACTCCAGTTCTTGACCCAGTACTCCTCATTGTTTTTTGTGACTGCCTTTATACACTTATTTTCTGTCTGGCTCCTGAAGGCATTTGAGTTTGCAATCCCATTTCATTCTATGCGTTACAGTCTGATTAAACCTCTTAAAGACATCCATCTTGCCCTCTGCTCAGATCTATATCGCTGGCAGTGTTGCCTTCCACAGTCCTTAAGCACTGAAGGCCCTCCTCAGCCCAGGTGAGCCTGTCCCTCCCATTACCTTACTCTCCCACCAGGCCAATTTGCCGTCCCCATCCATGCCCTGTTCTCCCCACTTCCGGGCCTCTGCCCACACTGCACCCTTCACCCGGAATGCCCTTCCCACCACGTGGGACTCTGCTCAACTCTTGCCTGCCCTGCAAGTCTCAGTTGTGTTGCCGCCTATTCCATACACCTAGGAACAAATTTAAAGTATTTCAAAAATATTGCTTATTGTTATGTCTTCTTTATTTTATCTACACAAGCCTTTTGAAAATTTCTAATTTTTGTAAAATATACATAAGATATTAGTAATAGTAGTGCATGCATGTAATCTATAAGCTATACTGGAGATGCTCAGATATTTTACTACCAGAAGTATGTTTAAATGTTTAGGGACCGCTAACTAAGACGACGAGGGAGATCAATTTTTTAAGGTCTTTTATACCCCTAAATATAAGGTGCTATCCCCCCAAAAAAAAATTTATTTGTGGGAAAATAGGAAATCACCTTAAATTCATGTCCTTGGAAAATCTGTCATGGAACAAGATGCTCTCTATCAACTACTTTATTTTAAGCAGCAACATTTTTTTAGGAAGACCTTGAAATGTCTTAAAAACTCTTAAGTCCATGCTAATTTAGAATCCTTAAAAGGGAGACAAAGAAACTTAACACAGATGTCGTCTTTATTCCTGGGGCTATGACCTCACAATTGCAAGTGTTGGATATATATACTGTATTTATAACCAAGCTTTTTATAGATCACTAAAAAGTAAAAAGCAATAGGTAGTGGTTATATTATAGAGATCATGAAAATGCACACAGGGAAGAATGAAAAAAACTGCCCTGATGTTATGTAAATGTATATTTGTGGCTTGAGATGCTCTTTTTTGTGATGCATTGGTACAAGGGCGCCGTGGGGGGGGGTGGTGAGTGATGCCTTGCACCTCTTTGGCCTGAGTCTGCCCCAGGAAAGATACCTTTTCCCAGCTCACAGAAAGGTATCTAATAAACTAATGAGGGCCCTAATGACAGCATTATAGATATTCAAACAACTTGGATAAAAATAATGATGATGTGCTCTGGAAAATAGTGTTTGATAACATGTTGACTATCCATGGGAAGACTTAGAATTCAATTGTTTCATAAAATGAAAGTAGGGAAAAGTAAGATTTCTGAATTGACATTTTTGTATAATATTTTAAGTATATATGTGTAACTAATGATTTAAATATCATAATAGGCATTTCTTCTTTCTTTCTTTTTATTTATTTATTTTGCGGTATGCAGGCCTCTCACTGTTGTGGCCTCTCCCGTTGCGGAGCAGGCTCCGCATGCGCAGGCTCAGCGGCCATGGCTCACGGGCCCAGCCGCTCCGCGGCACGTGGGATCTTCCCAGACCGGGGCATGAACCTGCGTCCCCTGCATCGGCAGGCGGACTCTCAACCACTGTGCCACCAGGGAAGCCCCTTTTTTTTATTTTTATTATAGGCATTTCTCATATTGAACTATATTCTTTTTTTTTTTTTAAGTACTTCCTGGTTGACCAAATCCTTTTCTTTGGGGTTCTTCCTATTGAGAAATGGGGAAGTCCCTAAAATTTGAGGTGACTTTATATTGATACTGATGCATTTACAGATTTTTATTGTTTTGTTTTGCGTTTGGTGAAAAAGAAAAGAGGAACTGATACAGAGAGTAAGATATTTTATAAGAGGATGATGAAGTTACTGACCCTTTTTGTTTTTTTTGACTAGTAAACTGTGCTTGTATTTTAAAGGGTTTTAGGTAAGTCTGAGCTTTGCACCTTTTGCTTTCAACTCTGATTACTATTGATATTTGCTTGGCTTTTACTATGTCAAAGGCAAACAGTTTCTAACCTGATAGAGAAATGTCCTATTTCACCAAGAACAGACGCCAATAAACCTGAGGCAGTCTTTTGTTATACAGAAGGAACTATTGCCAGTTCATAGACTTTCTAGGATAATTTTAATTCTAAAATATTTAATTATAATATTACTTGCAGTAACAGTTAAGGAGGAATACTTTGTAGCCATTGGGTGTATCTTGAAGGAGTTAATCTCTGTGTTTCTTGGATGACTTGAGATGCTCACAGCCAACCCCACCTGACCCTCATCCTATAAACATTTTACAGATGAATGATGAGCTATGTCAGTCTGACTTCCGTTTACCCCAAACATATGTTTTTTCATGAGGCTCATGAACAGGAAGAAAAAACCCACAAAATTTTGAATCTAATGAGTTGGATGAGTTTGCTTTTTTTCCCCTCCCTGGGGGTAAAAGATATATATTTTTTAAGTATTACCACCAAAACCAGGATATGAAATGGTTTTTCCAAAGCCAGTAAGTTATCAGAAGTGCTTTTCTTTAGCCCTTCATGCATCTATAGGAGGCTCATTTGAACCTGAGTTAAAGTAGTCCTGCCTGTTTGTTTCTTATGGGTGACCTTGTGTTTTTATATTGACAAGTAAGGTTGGCCTCATAGCCGTTAACATGACCTCTCTCTTTGTTTCAGAGGGTCTATTACCTCTCTTTGGAATTTTACATGGGCCGAACATTACAGAACACCATGATCAACCTTGGCCTGCAGAATGCCTGTGACGAGGCCATTTACCAGGTACATTGTCTCCATATTTCTCTCATTCTCTCCCTTTAAATTTCAAGTTCAACTCAGGAACCTTGGGGATATAGCTGCCCCACCCCCCCAAAAAAATGGTGAAAAATTGCTTCTATAGACATGGCTATTACAAACTATTAGAAATCTAAACTATAGTACTCCTGATCTCTGGGTGAAGAGGAACAAAGCTAGAGAACTAGTTTTACCTCATGAGAATTTTGTTCTGCAATCAGTTTTTGACGGCATTATGCAACAAATTACATTTTAGCAATTAGCACCTGAACAAGCCTTTAAGAAGTACTTGAGTCCCTGCTATCAGAATCACAAGCTTTACTTTGGGCTCCCATATACTTTTTTAAAGGGATCAAAGTTTGACTGTTATTTGTATATCAAGGCAATACGTGAAAGTAATAAACTTTTAAAATTCTGTTGTCATACTTTCTCTGTTGCTTAATGAGATGTAAAATACACTTCCTCTTTAAATGAGGAGCCTGAGGTCTTGAACCTAATGTGCTAATTTGTTTGAATGAACGTATTTAACTGTTTCTCCTTTGACCTTCAAGCATCTTCATACCAAAAATAGTCCTTAACCTTTCTGATGTGGTTAATAGGAGGAACGAGTATTTGCAGAGGTGCACTCCAAGTAAGAGACTGTTCAAGTCGCTTTTGGCCTGGCATAGGGTTGTTGTCCTCCCCTGTGGCCAGCTGCTTGTCACTAGGGCTGGTTTCCTTTGTGTGGGTTTAGTAGAGCATTTCGTGCGAAAGAACCATTGCAGCTCCTCTCTGCTTCCCTTTTCTTTGCTTCCCCTGATATCAGCTGAAAAAAATATACCTCCTTTGCACCATAATCTAACCAGGTGGGATGAAGTGACCCATGTCTCCTTGCTCAAGGTTTATAGCCTACTCTAGACTCACACGTTTAGAATGTTAAAAATCCTGAGCATTAGCATTAGCAGTTGATGTCACAAGGACCCCAGTACTCTAGTCACCAGGGAGCAAGTTTGAAAGCCCTTTGAACAATGAACAGAAGCAAATACATTTTTGAACTCTTAGAAGATTTAGTTATCAGGACTTGTGTCAGAAAGCAACTTTTGAATAAGGGTAGGGATCCAAGCAGGTAACCCCATGGCAACTGGGGCATCCACTTCAAGCATAGTTACATCTTGTGCGTATGTTTTCAAATGTGTAAATTATGTTTCCATGTAAAATTCATGGATTGCATCACTTTCAGATTAAGAATGCAGTCACTTCCCAATGGACCATTATTAGCCAGGCATGGGCTAGATTATTATCTAGTCAGCAGAGGACAGGTCGTTTAGTTTATCTGGCCATCAATTTCCTCATTGTAAGATGAACCGTCCAAAGTGACCTCTACAGCTGCAGAATTTTGATATGAGTCCACACTGCTGCTAGTGACCTCTGGCTGTGCGGGTCCCAACACTTTGTGGCAGGGAGCTGACTGGCAACCAATTCCATCCATCCCCAAGGTCACAGATGCTCCTTGGCCTCCCACAGTCTCTCTTTTTTTTAATTGACTATAGTTAATTTACAATGTTGTGTTAGTTTCAAGTGTACAGCAAAGTGACTCAGCTATATATTCTTTTTTAGCTTCTTCTCCATTATAGGTTATTACAAGATGTTGAGTATAGTTCCCTACGCTATGCAGTAGGTCCTTGTTTTTGTTTTTTTTAATAAATTTATTTATTTTATTTATTTATTTTTGGCTGCATTGGGTCTTCATTGCTGCGCATGGGCTTTCTCTAGCTGCGGCAAGCGGGGGCTACTTTTTGTTGCGGTGCGCAGGCTTCTCATTGCGGTGGCTTCTCTTGTTGCAGAGCACGGGCTCTAGGCGCGCAGGCTTCAGTAGTTGTGGCACGCGGGCTCAGCGGGCTCAGTAGTTGTGGCTCGTGGGCTTAGTTGCTGTGTGGCATGTGGGATCTTCCCAGACCAGGGATCAAACCCATGTCCCCTGCATTGGCAGGCAGATTCTTAACCACTGCACCACCAGGGAAGCCCAGTAGGTCCTTGTTGTTTACCTATTTTATATACAGTAGTGGGTGTATGTTAATCCCACCTTCTAATTTATCTCCCCCTCCCACTATCCCCCCACAGTCTGTTATCTACCCCAGAGAGAAGTAGAGGATTTTAGGCCCATCCAGCAGGACCACGGGGCTGAGGTTTCCCTGACTGCTGTCTGGTCCCTGGTGTCATGGGCAGTGACTCACTAACTGGTTTTGGGTTAACAACCTTTGACCTTACTGAGTAAATATGTTGTGGCCATGAAAAGATGAACTGTAGTCCATCCCGGAAAATCTGACCTCATACCTTTTGGTCATTTTCAAAATTTAGTCCAGTTAGTATCAACTTGGTACTGGACTATTTCTGAGGTTTTACCCTGGCAACAAAAAATAATTTTAAGAAATAGTAATAGCCAACATTTATCGAGAAATACCTACCCAGGAATCATTCTGAATGCTTTTTTTGTATAATCTCATTTAATTCACAGCCCTAAATGAAGTAGATACTATTATCCTCATTTTTAAACGAGAAGTGAAAAGCATAGTGAGATTTACTACCTTGCTCAGGTTCATATAGCTAAGAAGTAACAGGGTCGGTAATGGACATTTAGAGCCCATACTCTTCTCCAAGCTGCTGCCATGCCATCTTGGACAGTTTGCATCTTCAGTCACCAGCATCCGCAGCGGGTATCTGATGCCAGTTCAAGCAGTGAGGGACCTGGCAGGATTGAGTTCACAGATGAACCTGAAGACCCAACCCAGAGCTTTAGGAAATGACTGTTCTCTCTGAAGTGGCCTGTTTGTATATCTAACGTTTGTATCCACGTCCTATGTTGTTTTTCTTTCATCAACAGCTTGGATTGGATATGGAGGAGTTAGAAGAAATTGAAGAAGATGCTGGGCTTGGCAATGGTGGTCTTGGGAGGCTTGCTGGTAAGTGTGCTATTGTCTGGCCCTTGACGCTGTCTCAGATGCCATGCACAGCCATGCTTAAAGAACCAGAAGACTGTCTAGAAGTGCACAGTGTGAGCCGGTTGTAGCTGTGTTTGTTTCTGAGTCTGCACGGTGGTTTGACCAGTTCTAGACAAACAGTAGAGAAACGATCTTTAACAAAAGAGACATTGCTTAAAAAGTTTGGAGACATTGCTTCAAACCCCAAAGCTAACCAGATCCTTCCTGTTCACTTAAGGGTTTCCAAAGTGGCCCCTTCACTTCACTGTTATTTGTTCACAGCTGCTCAGTTCACATACTCGTGTGGTAGCACCTAAGTTGTTTACCCATTGTGTTATCGTCCTGTGTACTTAACAGTTTGCTTTTTGATTAACTAGTAGGCAGTGACACACTTGTTATACTATTGGTATGATTTAATTAATGAGTATTTTTGTATGGATGAATTTTGAGTTCTTTGCTTTATCCAGGAAATGATTTTTCCACAAATATAGAGGAAAACATTAAAAGTATAATACCAATGCCATTAAATTAAAAATATGCATCCTTACCACCAAGCAATTCTACTTCCTGATATCTACCCTAAAGAAATACTCCAACATGTACACAAGGAGGCATGTGAAAAAAATTGCTACAGTATTGTCTGTAAAAGCAAAATTTTAGAAATAACCTAATGTCCATTGATAGAATAGGTAAATAAGTAGAGGAACACCATGTTACAGAATAATGTGTGTCAACCTAAAAGTGAACTATTTGTACTTCCCTGCATAGACCTCCAAGAGATGGGGGGCTGGGGGCAGAGGAAACAAGTTGCATTAAAAGCCACACAGTGTGATACCATTTATGTTTTTTAAAAATTAATATTTTATGTGAGAATGTATATATGTAAATCCATAGAAAAAGTCTGAAATTTGAAATACTGAACTGCTCCTTGTGACTTTCTGTAGAGAGGAGCGCAGAACTGGGGATGGCAGTCAAAAGGGATGCTAGCCCTGTGGGTAACATTTTATAGTGTTTATTTATTTTTACTTGTTGACAGTTTGCTTTATTTATTTATTTATGGCTGTGTTGGGTCTTCGTTTCTGTGCGAGGGCTTTCTCTAGTTGTGGCAAGCGGGGGCCACTCTTCATCGCGGTGCGCTGGCCTCTCACTATCGCGGCCTCTTTTGTGGAGCACAGGCTCCAGACGCGCAGGCTCAGTAATTGTGGCGCACGGGCCCAGTTGCTCCGCGGCATGTGGGATCTTCCCAGACCAGGGCTCGAACCCGTGTCCCCTGCATTGGCAGGCAGATTCTCAACCACTGCACCACCAGGGAAGCCCTGTCAGTAACATTTGAATTGTTTTTACAAAGAGGATGTTACTATATTATTTACTTGTAAAATTTAAATTTAATAATAGAATGTACGACCACACATGTATGTATCAGATCGTACTCTATGAAAAATAAATATCTACGTCTTCTCTTTTAGAAATGATTCCACAATCTCTTAATTTTACACACAGTTTCAAATGACTAGAACTCCATTTGCATGTGTTTCATATTGTTTATTCCTTACTACATGAGTGGCCATGTGTTTTAACGTTGCAGTTAGTCATAGAAAACGCTGCCTTTGGCATACTTAGCCACCTTGAGAAGTTAATCATCGGGTAATTAGTAGGCTTTCCATGGAGCTATAGGAAGATCAGCAGAGCCAACGGCATGCTCGTCTAAGACTGACAAGGTGGGCTGCCTTCCTTTTATGTAAAGTCCCAGGCCTATTTTTTGGCAGCGTTCACCCCACTCTGGGCCTGACAGGGAAGGGGTGAATGAGGCTGAGTAATTCTCATTAGATGACCTCATCTCTTACCAGACTGAAAAAACTGGGACCCCCATTCTGGTGAGGCTCTAAGGATAATTTGATCAGGACCCAGGAAAAGACAAATCGCCACAGCTCCGAGAGAGCAGGACCTGGGACAGAGCCAGGCCACATGAGCACAGGGACTGGAAGACCGTTGTGATGTTACAGTAACTTGAAGGTCTTGGCCATTGGCCTTTGTGGATCTGTTTTAGGACTCCACCGTGAACCTAGCTCAGTCTCTTCCTGTTTGATCTGCAATTTTCAATGTTCTTTTCAGTTTTAGATCCTACTATATTTTCTCATTCTCTGTATATTTCTCAGTTCAGATTCCTGAGAGGGGCACCATGCTTAGTGTAACCCCTAAAATTCCTCCTGACCACAAGATAGATCCTACCCAGCCTGTTGATCGGCTGCTCTAGATCAGGTGCTCTGTCATTAAAGCCGTTGGCGACAAGAAACAGAAAACCTAGCAAAAGCTAGTTCCGCCAGCAAGGACGTGTATTATCACAGAACGAGAACTTCAGAGGTTGGCCATTTTAAGATTAATTTATTCAGCAGACAATTCTGTCAGGACTCTGGGTCTCTATGGTTCTTTTGACTTTACCTTCATGGAAGAAAGACGGCAGCAGTAAGGAAAATCTTTCACTGTACCCAGAAGGCTTTCTAGCACCTCTCATTGGATTGAATGTCATTGAATGCTCATGCCAAAACCCAAACTGGTGAAGGACATAAAATTACTATGATTAGCTTAGAAGTTTAGTCAAGATTCAGTTGGTCCAGCCTCCCTGAAGCATAAGGCCACCTGATAATGTGAACCACACTGGAATTCCATTAGCCAGAAAGAGAGTCTGCCCCAGATGTCCAGCTAGTCAGTCAATTTACATGTAAATTATACATGTCTTTTCAAGCAGGGGGGCATGGAGACCGCTTCCCCTAGAAAGGGCAGTGTGAAGAACAGACATAATAAAGGAATTTCTAACATAGACATAATAAAGGACATTTCTAACGTAGACATCTGACATTTCTCAGATGAAATGCCAACACAGTGGTTATTTCTGGATGGTGAGGTAATAAATGTTTGTTTTCTTCTTTATACATGTTTGTATTTTCTACCTTTTCTATAGTTTATTCTATAATTAGAATGTTATTTTAAAAACTTAATACCCACTGTGCTGCAGTCTCCGCTTTAGGATACAAATATGGTTTCTCATAGAGAAATGTTTTGTGGCTGCCATGTTTTTTAGAGAAAGGCAGAATTTTGAGTAACCTTGGTGACGCTGCCTGTGGCCTGTGCTCTGTTTAATTTAGCCTGCTTCTTGGATTCCATGGCAACTCTGGGGCTTGCAGCCTACGGCTATGGCATCCGATATGAATATGGAATCTTCAATCAGAAGATTCGAGACGGATGGCAGGTACGTGAGACATATTTTTAATTTTGTCATTAAAGTCCTTTGTCTTCATGGTGTTCTGGATGGTTTATAACTTATGGACATTTTACGTAGAGCTTCACTACTTTCTGTGGCATTTGGTTGACATCAGTGAATACTGTCAGCCTTCCCACTTTGAGGTGTAAGCTCCCTAAGAGCAGAGAGCCTGCCGGTATCGCCAATATCATTCACCACCAGATCCGTAGCATCTTGTATGGTGCCAGACTCACAGGGGTGCTCTGAAGATAGTTATCACTGATTGCCTGCATGTGGGCTACCTGTAATGTGCAGTGTCCTATCTCTGCAGCATATAAAATGGAGGAGCACATCTTTTAGCTCATGATCTTCCCCAATAACTTTTCTTTTTTTTTTTAATTTGTTTATTTATTTATTTATTTATGGCTGCGTTGGGTCTTTTTTATTATTATTATTTATTTATTTATTTTTGGCTGCATTGGGTTTTCTTTGCTGCACGCGGGCTTTCTCTAGTTGCAGCAAGCCGGGGGCCGCTCTTCGTTGGGGTGCGTGGGCTTCTCATTGCAGTGGCTTTTCTTGTTGCGGAGCACGGGCTCTAGGCGCACAGAGGCTTCAGTAGTTGTGGCTCGTGGGCTCTAGAGCGCAGGCTTAGTAGTTGTGGCACACAGGCTTAGTTGCTCTGTGGTATGTGGGATCTTCCCCGACAAAGGCTCGAACCCGTATCCCCTGCATTGGCAGACGTCTTCTTAACCACTGCGCCACCAGGGAAGTCCCCCAATAACTCTTGATAGTAGGAAGCATGTCACCATTTTTGTAGGTGAGAAAACTGAAGGTCTTAAGAGGGGAAGTCACCTCAGATCACACAGCTGGCAAATAAGGCTGTATATCCCCAGATTTCCAGGTCCACATTCAGTATTCTTTTCTACACTCAGAGTCTTGCCCTCCTTAACATGCCTATTTTACAAGATACGTAAGCTCAGTGTTCTAATTTTTTTTATAAGACGAAAGCAGGCAGTCCTGTTAACTATTATATTAAAATACTCTGGCACATATGTAATACGTATAATTATAGTGCTCTGTAGAAAACTGCACAAATAGTAATGAATCCATACAAATGACTCTCATTTTACTTTTATATAACCAAACTAGATTCTTAAGTATCTGTTTATCTTTGGTAACTCTTTGAACTACAGTCAGCCCTGGCATGGACAGTTTTCCCCGATGCTAAGTGTGATTTAGGTTTTTTCTCTGCGTATCTTTGTCTCATACACACACATCATTGGCAAAAGGATACTGGATATTCAAGAAGCCTGAGCTCTCTGAGCCCTCCCAAGAGTCAGTCCAAGGTCAGCGTGATCAGGCCTTGGGTTGAGGGGACCTAGGCTGGAGCTAATCCCAGGGGAGAGGAAGGACGAGAAGCTGAGTGTCACCGCCATCCACTTTCCCCTCCCTCAGTGTCTGGACACTCTGGGCCAAAGAAGGGGGGCACTAAAAGATTGGATATAAGAGAATGCACCAAGGGAAGTTCCAGGAGGAGAATTCTGGGAACATATTGAAAGACAAACTTGCAAATTTTGTTAAGAACCAGTGTATCTTTAGCTACTCCTAAATCAGTTAGGAGGCAGCATTGGGTAGGAAAAGAAATTGGGCCCTAATATGAGATCTAATTTCTAATTTGAGGCCTAAGTGCAACTCATTACCCTTATGAAGTTTGTTGTCTTGATTAGGTTACCTAGCTTCCCTGAGCCTCACTTTTCTTGTCTGCAAAATGGAGATGCCAGCTTCACAGAACTATGAAAATATGTAAAACGTCTGTTGCACAAATAGGCACTCAATGAAATGTTAATTTGGCCTAATAAAAGGAGGATAATTTTTTAAATTGTGGTATTATATAATAAAATATTAATGTAACCATTAATATCATGTTTTTAATTAATTATAATGAAATGGGAAATTGTTTATGACAGCTGAAAAAAGGAGGTATAGGATCATTTGGATAGTATGACCTTTCCAAAAGAAACCAGAAAGATAAAGTGCTAGAAAACAAAAATACTGTCAAAGCTTCAACAGTAATTAATTATCTCTGGGAGATAAGATTATGGGTGACTTTGACTATCTTCTGTTTGTTCTCCTACATGACGCATATTTCATAAGAAATGTGTATTTTATAATCATAAAAAGATATAAAAACGGGGCTTCCCTGGTGGCGCAGTGGCTGAGAGTCCACCTGCAGATGCAGGGGACACGGGTTCGTGCCCCAGTCCGGGAAGATCCCACGTGCCGCGGAGCGGCTGGGCCCGTGAGCCATGGCCGCTGAGCCTGCGCGTCCGGAGCCTGTGCTCCGCAACGGGAGAGGCCACAACAGTGAGAGGCCCGCGTACC